>NW_007578354.1:192236-212270 GCF_000690725.1 Stegastes partitus
GATTTTTCTTCACCTTGAGTTCAGAAGTTGCCTCCTTTGTTGATGTTTCAGACTAATAATTTAAAAATATATTTGATTGTCGAGGAAAATTTAATTTCCTTCAACTCAGTGTAGTTTGTTGGTTGAGCGTGATTTCTCTAGAAGTTGCTATAACTTTGATGCAAACCATTTTTGTCGAGCCCAAACATTATTTACGCGATAAGCACATGTGCATGCATATGGTGGAATCTTTTATCGAAGTTGTTCCAAATGAAAAAATGTTGTTCCTGCCGTTTGTGTTGTGACTCAGATTTGATTTCTGAGGCGTTTGCGTCTGAGCTTGGCAAGCGTTTGTTGTTGTTGTTGTTGTTATTCTGTGATTTAGTTCAGTGATGACACATTTCATCATCTCCTGGGGGGGGGAAGTGTTTGTGTGTCAGCTGTACTGATTGAATCTCTCTTTTTTATTCTTTTGCTCAGTGTGTTTTATCACTCCGCATATTTTATCACAGCGTGTCAAACCGCAGCAGCTCCTTATTCCGTCTTTAGTTCGAAGCCTGTGTGTTCTGTGGCCGCCGAGGTGTCGGGGTTTTTTAATTTGTCTCACTCGGGCTGCTGTCTGGCAGAGTGTGTTAATCGCCTCGACGCCACTCTGACGCTTTAACAATAATAACGGACCTGTTTAATAGAAATGAATTACCGTCATTACACAGCGAGGACCTGCCAATCCCAGAGACTCTGGGCAGCGGAGGGTCGACACAAAGCTGCAGCTCACTTCTTCCCTCCTCTGCAGCAAAGTGATAAGTGAAGGCAGCAGAAGAAGACCTGAATGCAAAAACGGGCAGCTGTCAGGAACAAAAAGTAAAGAAATAATAATCGTGTAACTGTAAGTTGGTCGTCACTTTCCTGCTTATTTACCAGGCAGGTTTGTGCACCAGAGGTTCACTGGGAAAGAAACAGAAAAGGGAATTGTTGGACTATTTCTTCAACCCACAAA
Organism: Stegastes partitus; assembly: GCF_000690725.1. Lineage (NCBI taxonomy): Eukaryota > Metazoa > Chordata > Actinopteri > Pomacentridae > Stegastes > Stegastes partitus. The sequence goes on from NW_007578354.1 coordinate 193,213, forward strand.
TGAATTAAGTTTATCTAAATGAAGTTGGCGAGTAAAATTAATGCCACCACCTTGCGTGTGAGATATTATTCAATATGAAACGATCTACAGGTGTTTAATATTTGAAAGTGGCACAAAATGCCCGAGAGCTTTCCTGCATTTTGTTCCATTGTATTTTAAATTCTCACCTGGTTCTCTGGCAAAAATGGTGCAGAAAAATATCCCTACAATGGAAGAGTTTGAGTGTTTGATGCTTCAAACTTTCCTTGGGAAGACGCCTAAAAAGTTATTTAAGGTACTCGGTGGTTAGTACCGTTGCCTCGCAGCATGAAGGTCGCCAGTTCGCGTCCCGGTGAGGACACCCGGGATCTTTCTGCGTGGAGTCTCCATGTTCTCTTCGGGTTCTCCGGTTTCCTCCCACAGTCCAAAAACATGCTGAGGTTAATTGGTGATTCTAAATTGTCTGTAGGTGTGAATGTGAGTGTGCTTGGTTGTCTGTCTCTAAGTGTAGCCCTGTGATAGACTGGTGACCTGTCCAGGTGAACCTGCCTTCACCCTGAGTCAGCTGGGATAGACTCCAGCCCCCCATGACCCTAGTGAGGATGAAGCGGTGTATAGATGATGGATGGATGAATGTACCTTTCTCCTCAAGGTAATTAAATGGTGGTTGCAAGATTTAAAGCAAAAAAACTAAATAAAAATCTTATTTACTGCTTTAGTTAAACCTTTTAAGTTGCAAACGTCACTTCAGTGTTGCATCAACTTCTTACTGTGTGATTTAAACTCAGTTAATTTAAAACGGCTAAAATTTAGTATTTTTATAAAATCAGTGCTACTATTTTAAGTTAAATCTAATTAAATCATTTGATTCTTCTGAAATGAGCACTGCAGCAACTTCATTTCAGGTAAAATCAATTTGAAGTGTCCAATTTTTTCCAACTTAATTATTACGCTTACCCAAACTTGAAATGAAGACTTGATTTTGTCATTAAACTTATCATTTTTTCATCTTCTAGTTGAAGAAAATGTTGACAGGCAGCAGAAAAATTTGAAGAAATGTCATGACAGTTTAAGTTCAAGTTGATAAAATCCACAAAAATAAACCGCCTTTACCCAAAACTGTGCTTGACTTCAACTAAAGCATTAAACATATGCTTTACAGTGTAGAATTAAAATCAGATTTTTAGTAAAAATGGTAAATCATGCGTTGTATGTTGTGGTAAAAGTCAGAACTCCTGGCGAAATAAAATAAAACAACTTAACATTTAAGCCAATGGAAACGTTCTCTTTTACCTCTCAGTTTGATGATGAGCAGGTTTAGCAAAACGCAACTCTACTCTCAAATACTTCAGGTTGACAATCACGACTTTTTCATTTAAAGAGAATAAAGTTCAGCTTTCAGGCTGCGGTTTCCTGCTGCAGTGACTTCAGGTGTTGCAAGTTGCAAACAAAGGACACGTTACACAATTGGGGGAGGACAAAAATGACAAAAATAAAACTAGACCCCACTTAAATGACCACAGCGCTGCTCTTAAACCCTGTTAAATCATCATTTCCAGAGTTTACTCCACGTTTAAGATGAAAATTAGATGTTTTTTTCTTCCCTCTTGGTCTGCATTACATATTGTATTGTGTAATATCAGTTTCTATAGCACTGCAATCTGAGTTTAGTGCCAACATTTGCATGCTGCAGCTCATATGATAACATGCTGGTCTGCATACAATTACAACGACAAGAAAGAAGCAAAGCAAAATGCATGAAGGACGCCGTCTTTCTTGTTTTCCTCAAGCAAGATTTAAACTATAGAACCAAATATAGGCAGCAAGGATATTAAAATCAGTCACACTGGTCGCACAAACAGGGAAAAACACAGTGTTAATTCAGAAAAAGTCAACTTCTGCAGGTGAAGGTTGTAGCTGCCGGATGGTTAACAATGACTGGAAGGCCTCCAGCTGTTTCCTCCAGCGTGCGGCGAGCAGGCTCGTGTGCTGCCCGTTTATGGGATGCCAGCCGGCCAAAGAGGCATTGTTTTATTGTTGCTTTACACAATGCGAGTTGTTAAGCCCTGAAAATGAACTCACGTCGAATCAACAGCATCTGGTCCCGGCTCACTTTTTCTGGGATCGCTTCTGTTGGGGCGAGAATGTGTTCGGCTTCAACAGCAGACTGTCGGGAGTTTAACCCTCTGAATCCCCCAAAACCCACCAGACATGTTGTTCTAACAGAACGTATAGTAATAAGTCACCAAAATTCCAACATTTATCAAATCCAGACACTGGAAAAAATTAATAAAAACTAAAAAAGAAGACAACCGGTTGATCCTTGAACAAAATATGTGTAGTTCTGTTGGGAAAAAACAACAAAAATCAACCAAATCTAAGCTTGAAATCATGATACCGTAATTTCTAGTCTATAAGCCGCGACTTTTTTCACACGCTTTAAACACTGCGGCTGAAACGATGATGCAGCTAATTTATGGATTTTTACAAATTTGCCTCAAGACTAAAGTGACATTGAGAGCGACAACGACAGAGAGACTGAGGAAGTGACGAAGTGATTCTGAGGCTGTTCAACTCCAACACTGAAGACTTTAGTGGTTTTAGTGCAGGAGGAAGATGAAGATAGAGATGAATGACTTTTCCTGGTAGGCTGCTAGATGTTTTATTTTCTTAACCAGCCGTGTTACAGGAACTGTTAGGAAAAACGCATTTACGTATTTGTGTATGTTAGCGGTACGAATTTAATTAAGTTTAAAACTCTTTCTGTGTAAATATCTCATGTTACAACGTGGACACCTGCAGCTTAGAGACAAGTGCGGCCTGTATATGTACAAAACTAGTTTTCTTTTTAAAGTTAGTGGGTGTGGCTTATATTCAGGTGCTTCAATAGTCTGGAATTTACGGTAAACCATTTGCGAACTTCCTGTGCAAGTGAGATGTAACTATCTGATTGTAGATGAACATAATTTGAAATCACTTTATTTTACTTGTCTCATCTAAAGATTCCCCGAAAACTGTTTGCGGCAACAAGATTTTGTGTTTAAAATAAAATAAAAAATTCTGCACTTTTCTACACGAGAGAAAAGCCACGATTGGCTGAGATGACGCCAGCAGTCATGCAACAAAAGTTCAGTGTTTTCTCGGTTGAACTGTATGTGGAGAAGGAGATTGAGGGAAAAACACAAGTTGTTAATAAAATAAATGCAGCATGGCTTAAAAAAAAAAAGTAAAAAAAAAAAAAAAGATGCAAATTGTTGGAAAATGCATTGTGCATGGTGGAATATCTTTGTAGAGTTTGTGAATGTTGTGAAAATGTATAACAGCCTATCTGTGATATGGAGAGCACCCATTTTTACCCCCAAAAAGTCTAAAATATTTGGTTTGTTTTTCCCAATTTTGATATAATTGAGATTCAAATTTCGTTTTTTAATGACTGGTCTGTTTCCATGGAGCTGCAGGACTTTAGATTGCAGTGAAGAATGAGCCTGCAGTGAGTAAAACGTACGACAAGAGCAAATCAATTATTGCCCAGATAATTCTCAGAGTTCAGAGGGTTAAAATGCAACTCCAGAAGAACAGGTTTCTTCTTCCCCCTAATTATTTTTAATTGGATATGTGCAGCGCGTTGAGAACAACGCGGTTGTTCGGCTGCAGCCTGGAAATGGTCCAACGTCATTTTTCAAAACCGCGTCTTCACAATATTGCATTTCATCGTCTGTTTATGTTAAATTGTCTTCGCCGTCTCTGTCTGTAATAAAACTCCTCACATCCGCCTCCTCGCTTTATGTTCTGAAACAAGAAAGCACCCCGGGCTTTCCTGAGATTTATAAACACACGGGGCTCATCTTTCACCATAAATTTGTCATTTGAGTAAAAGTGAAATGATCTCAGCTGTAATGTTGTCAGCGCCGCGTTCGCACTCCCACAACGTCTCGGCAACGTGTACGCTCACTTGTCAGGAGCTGATGGAAACAAGATTCACCTTCTCCTTGTCTGATTAGATAAAGTCGTAAACTAGATCCAGCCTCTTTAGGTAACGGTGGGGTGAGGGATTTTTTTTATTTTTGTCATCTCTCGGGTATGCTTCCACGTTGTTGGAACAGGTTTTGCGCTCCGACGTTTGGCAGCTCGGCTCTTTCGGGCTCAGCTGCCGGTGATTAATGAGCTGTCAGCGGCGAGGGAGGCATTAAAAGACAGCCTTCCCCTGGTCAGGAAAGATAATTACTGTTGATCACCAGCGCTGTAAGAGTAATAACCGCCTTACCGTCTCTCTGCAGACAAGAAACTTCAACCTACCTGTCTGTCTGTCTGTCTGCTCGGCGGTCCGTCTGCCTGGATGCAGGCCAGCAGAGCTGCTGAGCAGCCTTATTAAAATGTTGGTTTCCCATCATTTCTGATTAACAGAAACACGAGTGGTGGCTTCAGTTTACAGGAACTCTTAAACACTAGTGGCAAAACCTACTGAGAGGAAACGTGATCTTACACTGTTTATTTCCACTGATATAAATAGAAAGGTGATGCCCTGTGTAATATATCAGAGCTGCTGTAAACATCGGGATGTTTCAGTTACGTGCAAATAATCACTTCAACTGGACTTATTGAATGGGAGTTAAAACCATGTACATTTGTAAAGGCTGAGGTGTAAGTTCAGGTTTCTTAGATACTGAGCGAGACAGAAAACCAGTTTCATGTTCAGGTTGGAAAAGTTCAGACTCCAGCTCAGTCTGTCTGTTTCTCCAGCTGAGATCAATGATGTCCTAATCTGAACTCAAACATCTGGATTGGAGACAATCAAAGCCTTTAGTTTTTTGACTGTGATGTCTGCTGTCACACAGGTAAGGTAGAGCTGAATTTGTGGTACAATCTGCCGTATTATCAATTAAAAATAATTTGACAACTCAAATTGAGCACAGCAGACGTTTGGGGAGATGTTGCTGTTGTAGTCTAAGTCACTCGATGCATGGTTCAGGCCACTAAGGCAGCTGTGTTAGATGTTTAAGATATAGGAACACCATCTTTTTTTGATCCCAGCTTGTCTTAAACATGTAAACCCTGTCATTAAGCATCACAAAAGTCTGGGTCATAGTGCCCGTTGGTAGCTAAAGCCAACATGGAGCTCCCAGTAAACAGAATGGCCACCTCCTACACTATTAACCAAAAATAGTGGAACAACCAGGTACTATGCTTAATTTAAAACATATTTTCTGACATGCATGGAGAGAATTTAGGTTTTAACCATCTTTTGGAGCTTGTGGAGCCACGATACACCCTAAAATATCAACACTCCTAATGGACGTTTCCAACAAGGTTCCTGACCACCAATGGAACATCAAGGAGTAGGTTGAATGCAGAAACTTTGCAGATCTATTTAGTTGTCAAGCATCTACATTCGATCGATTTCAATAGCTTTGAAATCTTGAGGTGTGCATTATCTAGGAAGTTAGTTTCAGATCAGGATTCGGTTTCAGAAGATTTGTGTCCCATGTAGGTCCATCCATCTATTTTCTATATAGACTTTATCCTCTGTAGGGTGGCGGGGAGGTTTTCCCAGCTTTGGGTGAAGGCATTCATCTGCCTTTGCAAGCCTTCTGGGACCTGCTGCTGAGAAGCATCCCCACATCATGATGCTGCCACCACCGTGCTTCATAGTGGGGATGGTGTGTTTGTGATGATATGCGCGGTTTGGTATGTGGAGAAAGAAGTCATAAGAAATACTCTTCTGACTTGTTCTTGTCATGGACTTGGAGTGTTCTTTTGTGGTAATGGTGTAGTGGCATCAAGGAGTAGTGATTTAACAGATCCAAGAAACACTCGGATGATCTCAGTTGGCTGCACGTGTGTTGAACCTTAAAGTTTGCAATCACCTGTTTTGCCTTTTATATTTTAGGAAAGTGGCTTTTGCTTTGTTTGTTTTTAGTTCAACATGGGAGTCTTCGATTGTAAATTCTTGTCAAAAAGCCAAATTAAATGGACCATTGTTCAAAGTTGAGAAATGACGAAATGGGAAAACTTACACTGGGGGTGATTTTTTCTTATAGGCACTTTCTATAGGCAGGATTGTTATACAGCAGCATACACAAAATCCACCAAAAGCAGCCGTAATATGCTCAGCATGGTCTCCAACAAGGGTTAACGGGAGCCGAAAAACAGCGACAATCCTTTTCAATGCTCGAGAACATCTCCAGTCTTAGAAAGCAGCCCAGTCTATTGCAGCTGCGTTATATAACAAGAATGTCTACAGAGTACGGCAACGCTGCCATCTATAAAAGCCGTGTTTGCATGAAAGCTTCAGATTCTTGTCTTCTCTGCCGAAGACGTGAGTTTAAACCTTGAGGCAACCTTCAGTCACTGAGACTTTGTTCACAATCTAAAGCTTCTCAGGAGGAAGAAACACACACTCGGAGCTCCCGCATTGTTCTGCAACGCTGGTGCCGTATATTACCTGAAGAGCTGGATCCATTACTGATCCATACTGTAAACTACACACTGACAAAGGCTGCAGCAGACAAATTGGTTGCTTACTGAAAGTGTCAAGTCATCTATTTTAAAAATTGGCCCAAGTCGGGGCTGAGAAATCGCACGCCGGCCTCGCGAAGCGTCCCGGCTTTTGTTTAACGTGGGTCAATGAAATAAGAACTGGATTTATCTGAAGTAGTTCCTCACTGCCCCGGTATGAGCTGCTGATTTTTCAAAAAGATTCCTCAGTCTTTTCATGTCTCCACGCTCACAAAACAGTGGCGCAGAAATGTGAATAGAAAAGGAGTTGAAGACGTTACGTGGGAGCTGCCGTTTATTCATGTTTTTTTTCCGCGTGCTTGATATGTTCGCTCCGCACGTCAGGGTGTGATGTGATGAAACGCGTTTGAAAATGTTAGTTTAAAGTCCTCTTCAGCGCTTGTGAGCCTCTCAGATGCAAACATATTTCTCTCCGCAGTGCATATGGTAATTCTACGTCCTGATTTTAAAGAGCTCCTATATTATATCCATACATTATCCCGTATGAATCATGGCGCTGACAGCGAGCCGCTCCAGTGCGATGACCCCTCTTCATGTGGCTTCTTCAGAGCCTCCCCTCTGTGCACATACAGATGCAATTACTTGGAGGTTGACACGCGTTTCATGTGGCGCAGGCTTCCCACAGATTGATCCACTTCGTCTTTCAACTGGTCCATTATCAGTTTGGACGTTCTTGAAAGCTGCGAGCTCTTCGGAGGCCCCCGAGCGTTGACGTGTTTTTTTTATTCAAAACGTGCTCTTAGGCAAAACACTTGCAAGTGATAAAAATGCATATTAGGGTTCAGTTCAGGGTGAGATAACAAAAAGGTGTCAATACACCGCCACATGAGGTGTTGATACACTGAGAGAAAATGACCACTAAAAACATAGCTGTTGATGTGGTATGGGTTTTTATTTAGCTGTTAAAGAAAGAAAACCTCAGCTGTCAAGAGGTTGAATAAAGACCTACAGCCATTTTGGGGATGATGAAAGTAGATAATGATGAGAAACATGCTGAAATCTTTAAGGCGTCACTCAGAAAATGTTGATTTTTGGTTGTTTTATCAGTCGTCCACTGACAGCTGAAGTTAAATCCCAGATGCTGTCGACGCAATCGATCAAAATATGACGTGATAAATGATAGGAGCCACGGTAATGCCAAAGAGAAAGTATTTCTCTGGACACGACCGTCTTCTCCACCTTCTCTTTAAGATTAATTCATGCAAAGAAGTTTTCTTTACATCCAACATGCCTTTTTGGCGTCGTACAGTTTGACAGACGACCAAAACTTTAGATAAACTTGCAAAGTCTGCAAGTAAAGATGAAGAAACAATACAGTCACATAGATTAGGAAAAAAATCACCAGGTTCAGAGGACATAACGGGTCACTTTTTGAGAAGAATCCGAAGTTTTGGCACCGATCTGGATTAATTATTGGTCTCAGGTCGGATCACACAGCTGCAACAAATAAGGAAGATAAACAAAAAGCCAGAGATCGGACATCGACCTTTATGTGGGATGCGTTCAAGTGCCTTTTTAGTTTTATAAACGTGACATTTATCATGAAATATAAGCATCTAATGACTTATTACCACAGATTTGTTTGCATTATGCAGTTATTAAACAGATGTTCCCTGCTTCCCCAAAGGACAGATAATAACTGGTAAAATCATAAAATAAAATAAATAAGTCACAGTTTGACTTAAAGAAGATAAACTGTAAACATCCACATAAAAATATGTATTTTTATATATTGTAATTTGCTATTTTATATTGTCCATTGACCAAAAAGTTCCACTTTTTCCTCCGTTATTGCATTTAAAAATTGTAATTAAATAGATGTCATTATTTCAAAGAAAATTTATATGAATAATTGAAAAATGGTTAAAAAAAATTAACTGATATTTTACAGATTTATGGTAATTTAAAAAGTTGATTTAAAAAATAATAAATAAAAACAGAAAGTGAAATCATACTGTTGAAAATAGATATTTGCAGTTTCTTTTTTTTTCTTTTTTTTACAGATTTTTACAATTACCATCCAATTGTTTTTTCTGACAGATTTTTTTTTTTATTTAATTTTATTTTATTTTATTTTTTACAGTGTACAATTAGAGTTTTATTTGACCTGGCAACGTTCATTAATGCTGTATGTGCATGACTGCTGTACGTACATTTTGTCATGTACCCAGCTTAGGTTTCATAATTTATGATCAGTCTAAATTTGTACTGTAATGAATGTATTACATGATTTTATAATGATTCGTGACCAGTATAAATCTAGAAACGTGTCAGTAACCGTTCTGGGAGGAGAGTATTAGATATTCTATATATAGCTCCAACCGTCTGACGACTACGTTTGTTCACACTGAGGAAACCATCAACATTTCCTGTCAGGATTTTCAGTGGGTGACAGTTGCCAAACACCACGAAATGAAAGGATCTGGAAATCTCCTATACATTGGACATAAAAACCCAGAAACCCTCGCCTTTTTCCCCATTTCGCACTCTCCGTGACCTCGCAGCATCCCTTTCTCGCATCAGGTCATCAGTTCAGCGCACGCCTCTGAAATTGGCTGCTGGCACCGTCCTGCATTATTAACTTTGGGGTTGGAAGCAATATTGCCGCTCGCCGGGAGCAGAGGCGGCTGGCTGGGAGATCCTCAGCTGCTGGAGTCGTACACAAACATTAGTTCCTCTAATTAAGGATGGCAACCAAAGTGCAGTGTAATTAGTCGCTGCAGCTACACCTCCGGGCCGACGGAGACGGGAAGATCTAAAGCTGTGGAAACTCCAGGAAGATCCTCCGGAGCAACATTTACTCCGTCGTTTGTCTCCCATTAATGCCGATACCCTCAAACGCACTCAATTGTTTTGGCATTTTAAATTTGTTGATGTCATGAGAATGAGCTGTAATTACCCGCCGTGAATAACTGCAGCGCTGGAATCAAAGCGGGTCAGAATTATGAGCGCTGTTTGCCCGCCGACAACAAATAGGAACAACGGCTCGGCGGATTTACGACGACCCCAAGGCTCTCGAGAAACCTCAGATCTCTGCAGCCGACGATGGCTGCACCGGCGGAACCAGATCGCATGCATGTGCGAGCAGCAAATTTGGCTTTTAGGGGAGAAATTAGTCGTAGCCAAGAGACGTGAGTAAGTGTGGGTGTTGTCTGGGTGTTTACGCTGCACATTAGCGGTGGCGACATGCAGTTTCACTCTTCTTCTGCAGCGTTGTATTGTGTTCGGGGTTTAAAAAAAGAAACAGCCGCCGCCGAAGGACTTGGCACCCCGTCGCTTTTAAGTGCAACAGGCACGGACTTGCAAAGTATGTAATTACCGATGTCAGATCTCTTAACAGCGAGCGTTTTTGTTTAAGTGTTTTCTGTGTGTTGCGGGTTTGATTAGTCCTCAAAGTGGGTGTAAAGGGGTTTTGGGATACCAGGATTTACAGATGCAATTAAAAAAAAAGACAAAAAAAGAAAACCCTCAGCGATGTGTCATGAGATTTGCTCACCTGAAAAGGCCCTAAGAGCTGTCGGCCAACACCCTCTTCACTCATGGGTTTTTTCGTTTTTACATTCCAACCTGTTTAATAACACTAAAAAGCTACAGTTAAATGTGATCCGAGGAATTACAAACAGCTTCATGACCGAACCAGCCAGCTGCCCACTCAGGAGAACTCTACTGTGGCCGCACACGCAGATCTGTTGGTTAGTTTTAGCTCCAATTCGGGTTTATTTAAACAAAAGTCTAAATGCTTTATTGAAAAGAAAACACATGCATTATGTGCAGCTTATAGGCATATAAACACGTATACATGCAGTGGACACACGTAGTATGAATTCAGAGCAGGTAAATTATAAGTATGGCAAAATGTTGATGTACAAAAACACAACTAATTAAGATATGGATAAAAATATTCTTCGGACAACCCTTTTATGCAAACTGCACTACTGTTAAGATGCCATTAAGGCCTTCTGTTGATGATTTAGTAGCTGAAATAAACAGAGTGACTACATTAAAGTTGTCATGACATTCTGTGGAAATGACAAAAGTTGATCCTCAGATTACTCAAGCAAGTGTAGGTGCAAACTTTGCACTCTAAAAAAAAGAATCCACTTTGCAAATTCGTTTGTCACTGTGACGGCCCGTGGTGTTCGTGCCGTTTCATCATGTGGACTTGTGACCATGGTGTGTGTGGAGATGACCTGTGTAGGTCCAGCTGTGGCTGGTTGAGAGCTCGCTCCAGGACACCGGCTGCCAGTCATCTCAGCTAATTAACCTGGAGCTGAAGACCTGCACTCCGGCCCTTGTTCTCCCCGCCTCCGGTCACGTCTCATTGGACCACCGCCACTCCTCCTCCACCCCAGCAATCACCACACCTGGCTATAAAAGCCGCCACAACCTTCCAGTCAGGGCTGGCTGGGATTTAGCGTGAACAGTCAGTCTTAGTGGCTCTCGTTCTGTGTCTTTTGAATTTGTGGAAACGTAGCTTCTGTTGGCAGCTGCTAACTCGGTGGGGAGTTTTCAAGTGAGTCTCAGTGGAGACTATGAACCCCGTTAGCAGCTGCACAGCTTCGTGAGGAAGTGACTCGTGTCCTGTGTCTTCGTATTCTGTGTTTTGAGGCACCAGTTTGTTTCAGTTTCTTTTGGTATGTGTATTTGCTATGAGACTTTGGCTAAAGAGTTTAGTTTTGTTTGCTAGCTTTGCAACTCTGTTAGCCTTCGTTTGGTTCTTTGATTTGTAGCAACATCTACCCTCTTCTTTTGTATTGTCACAGTTCTGTTATGTTCATTTCCTGAGCAATAAATTGCATTACCTGAACCATTTCCATCTGGTTTCTTGTTACGTCCAGCTGACCCTAGAGGCTGGATCGTAACGGTCACATTCATTAGTTAGCCCTCAAAGCTACGCATAATGTGTTTTGGTGGGAAATGCTGCATTTTCAACCAGTGTCATGGTGTTAAACCTCCTTCAGACCTGCAATCCTTTCAGTAATCAGAAATACTTCATTGATCCCTGAGAGGAAATAGTTCAGTCTGACCGCATCTGAACGTGTCGTTTTATGTGTCTGAATCAGCACCCTGCTTATTTTTTCATTACAGCAGTCTTACCAAGTCTTGAGATTTCTGCATTACTTTCAACATGACAGAAATCTGAACTGCTCACCATCATATTAACAGACACCTACAAGCAACAGCATCTTGAGTCATGTTATTTAAGTTATTTATTGAAATTCATATTTTAGCACCAACATTTGTCTAAAAACATCCCAAAAAGAGCAATTTGTGTGTCAAAATCCCCAAACTCCTTTCTCACTCATGTTGCTTTACAATTTTACATCTTTTCTAAATGAAAATGTAAAGAAATACAACTTTACAGCGATTAAGACAGAATCTGGAAAAAGTCAATAAGGGAGGTAATCCAGATTTTGACCAACAGGAGCTCAAGTTCAGTTTGTTACTTCCAGTTGTTTGTAGGAATCTTTCCTCTGAGTTTATTAAATACCTGCAGAATGTAGCAGCAGCGGGATCCATGTGAGTGTTTCTGTAGCTTGAGGGTTGCTTGCATTCACCCATTTAATAATTCCCAGGATGGATCAGGATCTAAGTGTAAGTCAGGAAGTGTTGTTGTCGCAGTTACTCATTTTTCATGGTCGTAGTCTTTTGGTTATTGGTGCATTATTTTATATTACCAGTCTTGTGTGTCAAATATTGTATTGTGGTTCTCGTTGTGATTGTGGTGTGAATGTTTGAATGAAGCTGTGAGGAACATGAGCGTAAAAATGACCTGTCGTCATGCCAGATATGTTTTTTGAAAAGGGCTTGTCATTTGGGGACATGAGATCAAATATAGTGGTATACGTAACAATGGACAACAAATGGAGTCAGTAGCAGTGGTTGTGCATATGAAGCTTTAAAAAAGGCAATCACTGACTAATTAGGTGCCAAGATTGCAGCCTTATGAATCCGGTTGGTGGAGATTACTCAGCGCCTCTTTCAAGAATTACAAACTAAACTTAAGTCGACTAAACTAATCCAGCGGAGTCTCGAAAACACACCTTGTGCTGTGCAGAAAACCCATCAGAGGTTACCACGCTTCGCCGCCCTGTTAATTATTTCTCACCTCTGGTATTTCACACCTGCCGGGGAATGTCTGCTCGGCCCCGGCGGCTGGCAGCTGAGCCGGGCCGTGATTGATATCTGTGGTTATTTCACCCTGTCCCTTCACCCGAAGGCGTGGCTGCACAAAGAGCTGCTTCTTCTTCTGCTGCTGCTGCTGCTGCTGCTGCAGCCGTCGTCGTCTCCCACGCGTGTTGCTGTAATCCTTCCCTGCTGATTGTTCTGGCACACCTTGAATGCTGGGAGGGAAGGCCGAGTGATGTATGAGTGAGCGCGAGCAGGTAGGTGTGTAGGCAGCTTATGGGTTTTTTTGCATGATTCAGAGAGACTGAACACATGCTGCAGGTGACCCAACACCCCCTCTTAAATCCACTTCAGTCATGAAAAGAAAAGGTGCAGGTGGAGAAAACTGGTTAAATCATTATTAATCTGAGGCACAATTCAGCCAAAAGCCCGCCCTGGCACACTGACTACAGGCAAACATTAGAATCACATCTATAATCTCAGGTCTTGTTCAAAGCCGAATAGCATCTGCCCTTTAAGAAGAAAAAGAAAAGCATATTTAACGATGAATTTGCTTGTATGCATGGGAAACGCACAACCCAGATAAACCCTCTGAGATGTGATGACAGACAAGTTGACCATGAAGGAATTCCCGAGCTCCTAATCCTGTCGTCAGCTGTTTCTCAGTAGGAGTAACGCCTTGAATGGCAAGTGCTGTCATGAAATGTTTTGTCGGAATGAGTAAAATAAAGAGACAATCCAGTCTAAAAATCTAAGAGGAAAGCACAGAACAAGTGGGAAAAGGCCAATAAACAAGCTGACATGTGTTAATGATGGTTTAAAATGTGTGCACATTGAGATATAGAGGATACAGTGCAGTAAAATCTCTTTAATACACAGTGTAGTCTCTTCTTAATGTAGACGTCACTCATTAAGGGGTAAACTAGAAGTAGGGCAGTTCTACCTGTCATGGATCGTTTCTATGTGACAAAAACATTCATTCTCACAAACTGAGTCAGAAGGACTTCACCTTTGAGCTTAAGGAAACTGCCAAAAGGTAAGAGAGGTTTTCCTAAACTAGCTCAGCATCGTCTAAATGAATCATAAAAATTCAGATTCCTGACAGGAACCAGCGACAGATCATATCGCTCTCATATTCTCCTCATCGGCTCTGTTTAAAATCCAGAATAGAATTTAAAATCCTTCTCCTCACATACAAAGCCCTTAATGATGGAGCTCCATCTCATCCTAAAGACCTCGTAGAACCGTATTATCCCCACAGAGCGCTTTGCTCTCAGCTTTCAGGCTTACTTGCGGTGCCGAGAGTTTCCAAAAGTAGAAGAGGGGCAGAAACAGTCTTTACTTTTAAAATTAGGCTTTAAACTTTTCTTTTTGGTAAATCTGGTAGTTAAAGCAGCTCAAGTGACCATGAATCATCCCTTTGTTATGCTGCTTTAAGCTTCGACTGCATCTCGTCTACTCTGTACATTTATATGACACCACTGCATGACATTAATTTAGTTTTTTATCTCTTCTGTAGTTTGAGTTCTGTCCTCTATGTAAGTTATCTCTGACTCCAGTTACTGGCCTCATCCTGCCCAGTTGTTAATGTTTGTTTCTATCTGTTTCTATCCGCTTTTACCCTCACTCTAACCACCTGAGGCAGATATCTTCCATACCTGAGCCTGGTTGTGCTGAAGGTTTCTTTCTGTATTTGCTTAAAGGGGAATTGTTGGGTTTCTTAGGTTTCTCTCCACAGTATATTATTGGAAGGTCTTGAATTTAGGCCTGTTCTAAAAAGCAAGTTTACCAAAGAAGCCAGACTCTGTGAGTCCGACTTAAAGGTTATTTCGGTTCCATAAAGCAAATTTAATATAGGTCAAACTCAATTGCTTTGGTGGCTTATGATGGGAAACTGTACAACAGAACAGCCAAGATTTTACCACCAACTCTCTACTGTATAATATTTGACTGTTATGCCCAGTGTCAGTCCAATAATGTAAGTTTACAGAATATCTACTTTAAAAAAGTGCGCACATTGGCTACTTAAACCTGAATCAAATTAGCCTGATTTTGTGAACTGACCTTTATGATTCAGTTTTGTTTGGTTCATTCAAGTCAGGTGTTTGACTTGGATCCCCACTTTTCTTAGAAAGTTTTATGGAACAAACCTCTAACTAACCTCAGGCAGCTCTTTCTCCACAAAATTCTGTTAATAATTAAACTGCGTTCTCAAAATTTTGTTTTGAAATAAACCCGATTCGTCACCTGTGAGGTGGTGGGAAGGGCAGCCAATTTAAAAAGCCACAAGTTCCAAATCTGGAGGTTGAAGACATAAACCAGAGAAACCATCGGTCTCAGAATTAAATTCAATTTTCTCTTGTTTACTTTTGGTTTTCGCTCACTTTCTGGTTCAGTTTAGGTACTAACCCTAGGTACCTTGGTAAAATATCTCGCTTTGTTAGACACTTTAACATGTTAGAAGCTTTGGTTGAGGTTTGGAACCAACAAAATAAAATCATGGATGGGTTAAAATGCAACCAGCGAGTCCCGCCCTCTCTAATATATGATTAGTTAAATGAAAATGAGAGACAGTAACCCAATAAAATTAACTGTAAGAAAAAGACAAAATGACTACAAATATATTATACATTACCAACAAATGTAATCCGGTAGAAAATATGCTCCCTTTTAAATATAGTTTAGATGCAATTGAGTTGTGTAGGATTGTGATTTACGGGGGAAATTCAATGTATTCAGGAGCTAAAACGGAAAAATAAGCTGCAAATTATGCAAACAAAGAGATGGTTGATTCAATAAAGAGTATTAAAGGGGAGAAATAAAGTGTAACGACAAAAATATAAGCATTCAAAAGTATACGTAGAGTCCAGCTGCATGCATATTCCGATTTGTATGGGAGTAAACTCAGTCCCTGGATCACCTTTTCACCTTGTGGAGACAGTTTACTTTCCTCCCAGTCTAACAGCTACAGCAGGTTTGTGTTGAAACTGTGGTTTAAGGAGGATTACATCACGTTAAAAAAAAACTGATGTCACCACTTAGCCTCTATTGTCTGGTGCAGCCCTGCTATATAAATCCTGCTTCTCTGCAGCCACTCCCAGCCTCAGCGGTCGTTCCTCCACCAGCCTGAACCACACGGTGATCTATGTCTGAGGTGTTTGGGGTCCTGGGCGGGTTAGATGAGACCCACCAGCAGCAGATCTGACAGGTAGAAGTGAGTAATGCGGCTCCGTCGAGGCGCTTTTGATTTAGGTTCGTTGGTGTGACGGTTTGTGCTGCAGTTGGTTGAGCTTCAAGGGGAAGAAAATAAGAACAGAGCAGAAACGTTTGAGCTGGACGTTCCTCACAGCAAACAGAGTGACACAGTTGACTTTACAGAGCAGCGACCTGCCACAGGTGAGCCTCCAATCAGCAGGTGAAGCAGCTGCTGGTGTTTCATGAGGAGGTCGCTGCAGAGGGTTTCTTCCATACAGAAAAATCCTTTAAAGCACATTTACAGACACAAGTTAACAATATAAATAAAAGCAGAGCTAAATATAACTACAAACACTTTCACAGGGAAAACTTTGAGAAGAGATTCTAAAGATAATACTGACACCAACAATTAGTGCAACCTGCAGAAAATAACATACATACGCCACAAAAAACACAACACAACAAAAGAAAAGAAATTATTACAAAATAGGCAACAAAAAAAACAAAAACTGTCCACATAATGATGTCCACATCAAGCATTTCACTGGTTATAAATTACAATTCAATATTTTACAAAGTTTGACTATAACATATTCTATTTTTACCATATTCAGATGAGAAAAAAAATAGATTAAAAAGTTATTTTACAGATATTTACCATATTAAAGATATCAAGTACTGAAAAAAATCTTTTTTTTGTACAGATTTTCCATATTTTGCTAATTTTCAGATAATATCTAGTAATTTTTTTTTTAAATATAGAAAAAATATTTTACATGTTGACTTTTTTTAAGTCCACTTTTTAATGTATTTTTTTAACCAATACTAATTTCTTTTCTTACACTGTGTGACTGTAATATTGCACTGTTTTACTGTATTTAAATCTGCTTTGAAAAATATATTATTTTACAGATATTTGCTGTTTTCACCTTTTTTGTAGATTTTGAATTCAATAGTTTTCCTCAGTTTTATTTTATGTATATTTTCTGTCACCTTTGCTGCCATATTTTCTTTTTTTTTTCTGTACAGTACAGCTTCAATTAATTTGTGAAATAAAACACTCAACCTTCTCCATCACCTCCACTGTTAGACCATAAACCTGCTCAGTCACTATAAACCTTCATTTTTGCAGCATTGCTTTGGTTTTATTTTGGTTTACACTCGATTCAATACAAAAATCAGCTCCCACACAGCATTAAAAGGCAAAGAAATCATTTAAATAAAATGAAACACTCACCAGCAAAGTTCTAAATGAAGCTGACGCAGGATTAAAACTCCTTCCAGACTCTGTCCTGAGCATCGACATGTGCAGTTTAACAAGGCGGTGACACGAAGATTTTATTGTAGGTGTCACACGTGTTCCCAAATAGTCCTTAAATAACGACATTATTCACCGATGTCTGCTCTTTCCATCTGCGATATTAAAAACGGTTTTATGTGCCTTTAAAATCTCCGCTGAGCTTTTCCACGTCTTGGCCGTCACACCTCTGCAGCAACACTGAAGCTCTTGTTTCTTGACATTGTGCAGAAATATTAATTGTTGTCTCGTCCGAACGGCAGCAGCTGCTGCTGCTGTGCCACCATTTCCATAAATTCAGTGGAAATCTGGATTCACTGCTTTGGAAGGTTTCTGGATACACAAAGAAAACAGAACGGCCAGATGTTTCCTTCACTGCTTCTGTGCAGGAGGTTCAATTATGGGATGTATTTTTCAACCCAGTGGGACTAACAATGTGAAATAGGTGTTTGGTTCTGAGGATGATCACAAAGTGGCAGTGATGAGAGGTGAAGTGAGGACAGGTGGAGCAAAAGGTTAAGCTACGGGTGGAGCTAGGGGTGAAGCTACAGGTGGAGCTATGGGTGGAGCTATGGGTGGAGCTATGGGTGGAGCTAGGGGTGAAGCTACGGGTGGAGCTACGGATGGAGCTATGGGTGAAGCTACGGGTGGAGCTATGGGTGGAGCTACGGGTGGAGCTACAGGTGAGGCTACAGGTGAAGCTACAGGTGGAGCTACAGGTGACAGGCATGCCAACCTCGTTACTGAGGCCTGCGATCAGAGCGACGCTGCCTCGGGTTCAGCAGCTCTGAACACACAGTGATGCACAAACGTGTCCTGAGCCGTGAACCGAACACAGACAGAGTTTCTACTTCAAGTGGAACATGAAGAAAACACAATAGAAAATGATAATTAAGTGTTGAATATTGTTGGTTTTCTGAACAGCTCATTATTGTAGGTGCTCAGTTTATCTGCTATATTCTTTGCAGGTATAATTTTCATTAAATAATCGCAGACTTGTATGTGATAAAATGTCATTTCTTAATTCACAAAATAAAAAAAAATTAAAAATTAGTTTTCCACACCATATAACTTATGACTAATACCCAAATTATTGAGTAAATTCATTTGACATCAATTTAGTTCACATAAAGAATGACTTTTCTTTTCATCCACCGTGCTGCACTGTAGAAAAATAAAACAACTTTAAAAAAAAAAGAAAAAAAAAAGAAGAAAACTGTTGACAGAAAATACTGCAAATTAACAGAAAATGAATGAATTTTCTATAATTGAAAAGCGTTTGCTAGCTTTAGTTTTGCATCAGATTAAATTTATTTTTGTACTTTTTAATTCTCATTGAAGGATAATTACTTAAATAAAACAATGAAATTATGTGCTCAAAATGATAACTAGATTTATTTTTTTTGTGAAAACACTTCTATTTATACAGGATGTCTTTCATTTACTAAACAATTATATGTAAAATTACAAAACCAACATTTCTTTTTTTGTTAATTGTCACTAATTGTATGTAATTTTAGAAATATGTTGACTGTATAAAACTTGAACTTTACAATTTCATATATACATTTTTTTTTTAAATATTTAAAATTAATCATTAAGTTAAACAACATAAAAAATGAGGGGAGAAAAATCTGCAACACAAAAAGGAAATTTCAGTAGAATTACAATTTTTAAAATCATATTTATATAACACAAAATATTGGCAAAACAATCGTATTTTTGCAATTTAAAAAAAAAAAAAGATATAATTTTACAGCCAAATGTATAGGAACAGGGACTGCAAGGTGGATCAGTGGTTAGCATCATCGTCTCGCAGCTAGAAGGTCGCCGGTTTGTGTCCCGGTGAGGACACCCAGAATCCCTCTGCGTGGAGTCTCCATGTTTTCCCTGTGCAGTGTGGGTTCTCTCTGGGTTCTCCGGCTTCCTCCCACACAGTCCA
>NW_007578354.1:212658-233770 GCF_000690725.1 Stegastes partitus
CAGTTAAAACTGAGTTTAAATCCTTCTTTGCTGACAGAATAATCTGTAGTTTGGCCGCTCAGCTGTGAAGATCCACCATAGATACATGAATGAAGGGAGAATAGAGGAAGGTCGGGCTAAAGATGGAGTCAGACTGAGGTGTGTGTCTGAACAACGGTAGTCGACGGGTCCAGTAGCTCCAGTGGGACTGGAACATGACACTGGTGGGTTTAGTGGGGGATGGACTGGTCGACACCGACTCTCCTTCCTCAGAGATCCGTTTTGTCTCGGTGGTGGACGCTTCAGAGCTAACGGGCCGCTTTAGCTGTGAAAACACTCGGCGCCACTGATCCCGCTGCAGCTCTCCGACCAGAACCGAGCGGCTCCGGTTGAAACGGTGGAAGATTACGATCCGAGGCTTTAATGGAGGCCGGGCTCAGCGCCTTCAGAGGGGGGAGGCCACGCCGAACCCGTCTGGAGAGGAACTGCTGTCAAAACAAGCTATCGTGAGAACGTAAGGCCTGACTGTTGGAGAGCACAGAGGAGGAGGAACAAGCTGCCCACGAGGCTGACGCAGAGTTTAGACAGAATAACACTCCTCCACAGATTAACTCCACCACGGTCACTTTAGACAGGATGAAGCATGTAGAAGGATCATTTAAAACAGTTCTACACTGGTAAAAATGACACGTTTTAAAAGCTGTTAACAGTAAAAACTGCTATTTTACTGATTTTCTCTTCAATTAAAAACAAAAATTAGTCAAATGATAGGGGGGGAGGAGTAATAATTAATGTGCTAACCTTTAAAAAAAACAAAAAAAAAAACAGACAAAAAACTGTAAATAATGTCGAAATCGGTAAAAACTCTAGTAATTAAATAATTAAAAAAAAAATGTTTAGCCATAAACATACACTTTTTTTTTGCTGTATTTAAATTAGTAAAAAATGTAATTATTTCACATATGTTTGCAATTATCTGAACAATAAATAATGTGTATTAAGGGTGTAATAAAAGGTAAATTATTTGGTAAACTGAACAGATTTTTACAGTTTTGTTAAACCACAGATAATAACAAGTGAAATCACAGGAAAGAAGTATTTATTTACATGTTAATCCTAAAATAAAACTGGCATTAGTTAGTAATGAGTATTATTACAAAAAGGTAATTTGTTCTTTACAATGTTTGATAAATTCCACAAAAAATATGCAGTTATTCACTATAATTAACTCAAACCAACATATAATTATTTTACAGATATTTGCTGGGATTTGAAAGAAAAATTATGTTTATTAAAGAATAAAGAAAATTATAAAGAAAACAATCTTGCTTCAGCCACAATCTGCACTTTTTATAGTTAATTATTTTACAACATTTATTAAAAGTATGTTTTTGAATGATTTAAAAAAAAAAACTTTTGTCAACATCAGAACAAATTTCTAAAAGTTTGTCATAATTAATTGTAAATATACAAAATACCTTTTTGTTTTTTAATAGTTTTTAATAGTTTTCGGTGCAGAACATCTGGAAACAGCTGATTTACACAGAAATAAACAAACTTTACATCAATAACATCCTGTAAACTTTACGGTCTCACACAGTAAAGTCTTGGATGTGAAATATTTCCTGACATCTTTGAATCTTCACGGATGGATCCAAAAAGTCAATTTTGTGCTTGCTGAACATCTCAAAAACGTGAGAACATTTACTTTTCTGAAGTGTTGCTGGTAAAGTCCTTTAATGAAAAACATTTCAGTGCATCCTGTGATTTTTTTGTATATTTTTCTGCACGTTAAGGAAACGTGTAAAAAGTAAAAACAAGCAGCTTTAATGGAGGTGTGTTTAGATTGTGTTTGTTGGCCGCGTACGAGCCGCGAGTATGAAATCATAACATACAGAATTAAATAAAGCCGACTAATAGAAGGAAGCGGGAGGCTTTTATTCTCCAGTTTTCTGTGTGTGTGAAGCACTCTGCAGCCTCCCAGAGCTCTTTCTATTACCGCGCGTTATTTGCGGTCTTCTATTTTGGATGCGACCTATTTAAGAGCGCTGCCTGTGTGTTTATGGAGTCCCGTCGCCCCCGCAGAAACACTCAGGTTACTATGCTGCAGCAATTACGCCGCCTGCTTTTAGCTGTCATAACACAAAACTGTTTGGGGAGAGAACGGGCGACACGGCGAAACAAAACCACAGAGCAGACATAGTAACCCGTGTTTAACTGCTGGAATAGAGCATCGCTGACAGCAGGAGGGAGCACCCAAGTCTGAGCTGTCCACTCAGGCCAGACAATAAAAGCAGAGGAAGAGATAAATATATACTGTAAGTGTGGAGCGAGGAGGAGGAGGAGGAGGCCCGGACTCTCTGAGTGACTGGCTTTGAACTCAAAGAATGCTTTTGAACGTTGTTTATCGCTTTTTGGACTCCGAGAGGCAGACAAAGAAAAAAAAAAAAAAGACGGTTAACAGGAGGGCAGCGGTCCTGATCGGCCGGCTGGATCCGTCTTTATCGAGCCCGACCGGGTTCGTTTGCAGATGATGGATGAGGCTGGTTGTGACCCGGCTCTGAATCAAAACGCTGCATCACAGTACGAGTTTGCGTGTTGGAAAAAAGATGCAAATCAGTTTGTACTGTAGTGAAACACAAAGGATCTGAGAAGCGAATCTCATTTTTTGGTTCAAAAATGATTAAAAAAAGAATAAGAGCTGGTTTCTTTCTGTGATAAAACTACAGAAGCTGTTCATTTGTGTCCAACTAAACTGCATTTTTAGTTACATTTTGCAGAAAACATACTAAAAAAAAAAACAGCTGTGATAAGAGAACTGAACTCAACTAAAAGATTGAACAATTTCGTCACACATCGAGATATTTTATTCTATTCTGAAGCGTCTTTTCTACCAGATTTGTGTGTGACGTATCTCATATATGCGTCTAATCAACGTATCTTTGACGTTTATTGTCGCTGCTTTTCAACCAACCAGTCATATGTTGGAAGGGGCGGGACTTGTCACCATGGTAACCCAGAGAATGGAGGGAAAAAGTCCAATTTTACCCCAAACTATGACTTATTTTCTAACCCGATTCAAGTAATTTTGGTGCCTAAACTAAATCAAGCTTCTACCATGTTAAACAAAGTGTAATGTTTCCTTAAACCAAATCATCTCTGTGCCAGATTCGACCCAGAAAAGTGAAAGAAAACTGCAAGTAAACAACGACTGAATCCTTCTGATCCTGACCTCTTCACGCCTCCATCCTCCTGTTGTTGTGCTCGACAGGATGGCCAGACTCAGCAAAACTAAAGTTTATAAAGAACCAGGATCAGAAAACACTAAAGTCTGCAAACAGTAAAGACAATGAGTCCATGTAACCTTATTTGATGTAGTTCTGAGCATTTTCTCGTCATTTCGGACCATTTGACAAACAAAAATGTCCATCATGCTCGAGTAAAACCAATCAAATCTCAGTGAGGTCAAATCAGTCTTGTTGCTTGATTTTTCTTTACTACAGACTGAAACCTCTTTGGGAGATGCTGAAAATTCCTCTCGGGCAGGAAAACCAGTGAAGACTGTGACCTTTCCCTCACCTTAGCAAAGTATTTGCTCGGCCCCGCCTGAGCTTTGACCCCAGAGGTGTCAGATCAGAGAACTGACGTATGGAGCGGTTCATAATGAAATAATCAAACGTTCTGCCAGTCGAGGCACAGGTTAGAAAAATGTCTCAAACTGAACTTTTGCAGAACTTAGCGCATTGAATGCTACAAAGACTATAAAGCAGAATAAACTAAATATAAAATAACATGACTTGATGTTTAGTAGGAGGATAAAAGACTTCTAAGACCTCCAGGAAGTGTCGTCAGCGCTCACATTAAGTAAATCAGCTTTAGTTTCAGTTCAGATTTCTATCATTTATGTCAGTTGTTGGCTGTTGGAATGTGCCATGCACTTTACTGATGGAGGCTCTGCTGGATTCTCACCTGCACCGGAAGAAAACCAGATGAGAAACTCAAGCTAACGGGAGTCTTAAGGAGTCTTGTGGTGTCTGGACGGTAACCAGGCAACCAGCAGAGACTCCAGGAAGTCACAATGAAGGAACTGTTTTTCTTTCCCTGCTCATAAGTAAATCATAGAATGTATTTAAACATCGATGTAGCATGCAATGGATTTATTGTCGGTGTTGCGATCTTTACCCAGTTGGTGCCAGGAAGTGATAAGAATATACCTTTAAACCCTGTTAAAGTGTCCATATGGTGCTTTTTTATTTGCTAGTCAGCACCACAGTTGAGCACTTTTATCTTAAAACTGCAGTGGATTGAAGGCGGCCTCAAAAACACTGATTCGAGCTCCCTACTCCTTATCTAGGGACCACTATATGGAGACCTACAGCGCCCTCCATAATTATTGGCTGGTTAAGATGTGTTAAAAGCCTTAAAATAAATTCAGTTTTTATTGCAGAAGCATACTCTCACACTGAAAATTGTAGAAAAATTTAACCTTCAACTCAACTCAATGAATTGTTGGCAAAAGGGGGCCGTACAAAGTGTTAACATCAAGGGTGCTGATAATTGTGACACACATGATTTGATGTAAAAGAATAATTTTTTAATGTAGGATTTTTTTCGCACTGAATAAATGCTCTTGAATTAAAGGTTGAATGTTCCTCTTTTTTTCATTGTGGTCCTATATTATTATGAAAAAAACTGAATGTACTAGAAGCTAAAGAGCACATCTTAAGGGGTGCCAATAACTATGGAGGGTGCTGTATGTAGGGGCGCCTTGGCAAAGTAGCATTTCAAACACTACTTGAGCTATTAATTACGTTGCTAGCTAGCCGTTTTTCGTACCGTAGCAGCGTAGTGCAAACACATCAAGTTCAGAATTTACTACGTGGGTAAGAAACAGGTAAAATCAAATTCAACAGTACAACCTCAACAAGAAATTATTTACATTTTAATGACGAGTTTTCATGTTCGTTTCATTCACGCAAAGCATGATGGTACATAATGTTTGGTTGGTGACAGTCTTTTCAACTTTTCATGGTGCATTGTGGGATATTTTGAGCGCACCATATAGGGTGTAACATTCAGACAGCACTACAAAATGACAAACACCCTACATCATGTGCACTATGTAGGGTATAGTGAGTGATTATTGGGGTATCACATGTAGGAAATCTAAGGAACCAATCCTGAAGCTTGCAGAGTGGGACTTTCCATAGATATATATAATAAAGGCTAGATGTCTCGTCCGTGCTGTCGGCCAATGAAATCGCACGGCCACACTGGCGGCCATCTTGCCACAGTGCGCCTGCTCACTCATAACATTGTGTTGTAGTGGTGCAGGTACTTTTTAAATAACCGTAACTTGCTCATTTTTGTACCGATTTTCAAACGGTTTGGTTTGATATAAATGTCAGAGGTGTCGTTATAACTTATGGATAATTATGTTACACTCTCAGCAGCCGCCAGCAGCAATTAGTATTTTAATTATTTTGTATTTTATTTGTATTTTTGTAATTTGAATTGTTGCCACGTTAATAACATTTGTAAGAAACCAAACCGTTTGTAAATCCGTCAAGATTTCAGCGAGATCAGAGTATTTACGTTTGTGCAGATCACTCGCCTTCCTTCACATACCACAGGTTCCACCAGAGAGCTGCCCCGTGTCAGGATGGCCAAAGGGTGATCCCGTTCGAACCGCCGCCTTAAGACATCTAGCCTTGATTATACATATCTATGGGACTTTCTGCATCAATATTCTTCTCTAGAATCAGTTTCTGGTTTTTAAAATGTGCGCCTGAGTTACTCTAAGCTGCCATTGTGTTGCGTAGAGTAGCTTCACGGTGCTGGAGTTAGAGTTGGGCCGTTTATTCTGGACGTAGTTTTTGCTTGTTCGCTCTCCTGCTGATTGTGCCACCCCTCTGAAGCAAAACTGTATTTTTTAGCCATTTTTAGACCTAAAGTCAGCGACCCGTATTTAAATAAACTGGCCTGTTAAGCAACGTCGACCCACGCTGACCGCCGGCCTCGTTGTTGAAGTCCACCGGCTGTTTATTGCAAAAGTGGGACGCCGGCGAGCAGCAAAACTGTCAACACGTATTAAAACACCGTCTGTTAACGAGTCAGCGACGGCATCAAAACTTCCAGAAGACGCTGCAGAGCTCGGCGCGCTGATATAACTGTTAGGAGGGCAGCAGTTTCCATAGCTGCCGTTTCAAAGCCACTTCATTGCTCTCTAGGCTTTTATACATCAATATAACCCCAACGCAGAGAGCTGATGAAGCACCGACGCCTTGAACTTCTTGATTCTATAAGATCTGCAGTATTCATCAGTTTGAATGATGCTTTTGTCATTGTTCTTCACCTCCCAAAGCCGCTTAACCCCACCGAGCCATAGAAAAGAATAAAACATGCTATGAGAATATGAGAAGGTGAGATTATTCATCCTCCATGTCACCATGAAACTAGTTTTATTTTCATTATTTGATTGTTTATTCGTTACATAATTTGCCTTTTTCGTGAGCAGCATAAATGGACGCCATCTGTACATCGTTTGTTATGTAATTAAGTGTTGCATAATAACAGAAACCTACACCAAAGCTACTCCTACACGATTAAAGCTGATCAGATCGTGTCTTGTATGAGGCTGTTACACTGATGAGCCTATTGGCAGTTTTTTTTTTTTTAACAAGAATTCGTTTACGGTTTTGTAGCAGCTGTGTTGCTTTTAGGCTGTATTATAGCTTTAAGCTCCTCATGTTGGTTTAGGATTACAGTTTGTTCTTCTCTTGAGAAATACATTGATGATTGTTCTTCTGCTTGTATATAAACACGCATACCCAGATTCAAAAACCCTGGATTGACATGTAGAATCGATGACCAGCCTCATGTTTTTTAAATGTATTTAGGCAAGATAATGAAAAGTTACTGAGTAGTACAGTCACACTCAAACATTTCTCTTTTTAAGGCATAATATCTACAAAGTTCTAGAACTATTTCCACAATTCCCACCAGCACACTGGGTAGAAGGATTGAATTTAGTTACATTCAACATAAGAACTTGTTGGAAAAATGTCTTGACTTCGTATTTCCAGTGAGAAAATTAGGATTTTTGAATGGGAGTCTGATGGAGCTGGAGATTTTAGCAGCCACCACCTAGTGGCGCTCAGTGGTATTGCACTTCATATTTTTATAAAATGTTGTCAAAGGGATTTTGTGTGTTCATTTATACATAAAATGGCCTTTATAAGTTGACATTTGTGGTTTTGGGGGGATTTCCATATCAAATGTAATATTGCACATGTGAAAAAATCTGCATGACAACCCCCTTTAGTCTCATGTAGCACATATATTTTTGTTTTTTTCTCAAGCTGGACATACTTTTATCCTTTAATTAATGCTACGTGTTTTGTGCAACAACATGCTATTTATCACCTCTGTGCAATAACACGCCACTAATTACATAGTATGTTACACGTGCTTTCTTAGGAAAGGCACATTTTACAGTTATGCTTGTACAGTATACTTGTGTTTCTATTTTAGGGCATATTTTTCCACTTGTGTTTATATTTGAGTTCATATTTTGTACCTATGTTTATGTATATTTTTTTTGTACTGTTTATATTTCTCTACCTGCTACTAAAACTATTTCCAATAAAGTATTTCTGATTCTAAAATCAGAGCTTTAATTTTCTCTTATTTTACTTTTGCACCAGCTTCCTGTTTGTTGCAGCTTAAACTAGCCTCGATGCTATTAAAGTCTCCCCAAAAACACTGTCTGAAAATGGGTTTTACCATTTTAACGTGACATTATGCCCCTTTTTCGTCCTTCCAGTGCAGCTTTTTTAGATCAGTTCAGGTAAAATCATCCACTGCAGAGTTTCTATGCTCGGTTTTATTCCGTATATTACTTGTAGATCGTGTTCCTTTCATGCACAGAACCAGACAAACATTCCTGCAGACTCTGCTGCACTTCCATCTCCAAGGTGTTTATCTATTGTCTTTTTTTTCTAAGTGCATTAAGGCCCAACATCCGCCCTGTTAAAGGTCCGTCCTCGTCTGTCTCCACGGCAACCACCAATCCTCGCCAGCCTCGCCCACAGTGCATCATAAACATCCCTACATGTTTTTGTATGGATTTCCAATTAAGGTTACCCGCACCGCTAATCACACCATTACCCCGGAGACCGCCGAGAGTCTGAGGAATTGATTTGGAGTATTTATAATCGTGATTGCTTTAATGAGACCCTTTTTTTTTTTTTTTTTTTTTACAATCAACTAATGAAGAATGTTTGTTGCGCTGGAATTAGCGCTTTAATAATTGCATTGTTTTGTTTTGGGGAGCGCTATTGATTAGACAGTTATTCTAAACGTGCATTTCTGAACAGTCTAATCACGTTTTATGGGATGGTTTTTTTGTTGCTCCTCGTGTTTGCAGAAGAGCACAAACCAGGTGTTTTGATGCATAAGTTGGGAAGTTATTTCTGACGCGGTGCCGTGAACAAACTTTCTTTGTGCTTGTTGCGACTGGAGTGCAGGCTGAGTGGGTGTTTTTGAAGGCAGCAGCTCGTCCCCGGGGGCAGAATCACAGGTACTCAACCCACAAAGAATCTAAAGACTGTCACATATCCGGTCCGAGCGCCGAGCTGTTATCCACCTCCGCTTAACAATACATTTCTCAGATTCTTTACTCTGCTGCTTTTGAGGTCAGAAACTTGTGTAGGAAGCTTGCACACACACACACATATATATATATATGGAGAGAGAGAGATATGTATAAATCCTGTATGTTTATTTAAATTCACATGATCTCCTCTCTCAAGAAAGTTTGGAAATTCTCCCAGTGATTGTCTCCCAGTCGCATTTTGACACTTGATTTCTCAAGCGGGTTTGGGTCTAAGTTTGGTTGATAAAATGCTGGTTATTTGTAAAAAAAAATTAGTGCAAATCAGGGAGATACTTGATCAAATTTGCATTTCATCTCAATCTAGAGTGAGATGTTATAGTGAAGCCTCAAAGAAGAATGTTATTCTTTTCTGTTTATTCTGCATTTTTATGATGCTGTAACTTAGCTGCCAATGAGGCCAATATTTGCTTGCAGGGATTTGCTGAAATATAAATATCTGTAGAGGAGATTGTTATTTTAGCTTCGTGCATCTCTTTTTTTTTTTTTTTTTGTCTGTGTCTTTCCTTCATTAACAAAACGAGCTGCGCAGAAAGTCAGATTAATTATTGGAATATCTATATATGTATTGATGTATTGATTGTTTACACAGTGTTTCCTAATGAGTGTGCAAGCTTCAGCTCATCGACGTGTCCGCAGTAGAAAGTGGATGAAGTGGTTTTATGATGTTCATTTGTGGCTGTTAGGGTCCTGATGGTAATTTATGAGTAAAACAGCATTTTGTAGGTTGAAAATTATGTTTTTTGGGGGGGATTTAAATATCAAATCTGTGAAAAATGTGACTACAAATCCTTTTCAGTCTCATATTGTTAAACATCTTTCTTTTCTACTAAAGCTCCAAAGTACAGTAAACCCGAAACTTAATTGTGCACATCCAAAAGAACTGACGGACGTTTAGATTTAAATCAAAAATCACATG
The DNA here is from genome assembly GCF_000690725.1 of Stegastes partitus. NCBI lineage: Eukaryota > Metazoa > Chordata > Actinopteri > Pomacentridae > Stegastes > Stegastes partitus. The sequence continues at coordinate 222,231 of NW_007578354.1, forward strand.
AAGCATGTTTTCCACAGAGACTGTAGATGTCCATGTGTGAAGCTTCAGCCCTAAAACAAAAAAGAAATTTCACTCTTTCAGAACATAACAATGTAGAAAACATCTAAATGCATGGATGGATGTAACAGAATACAATAATAAAAGTAAATTCTAACACGTTTTAATCCTTTACAGCCATCATCTGCAAATGATGAAATTATGTTGCTCTAATTTTCAAGAGCTCATCTTGCCGGATTAGATTCTAGACTTGACTTAAAATGGAATTTTTCAGCGTCTATTCTCAGCAGAATTAACTCGAAGTTTAAATATTTAATCAATAATTACATACGGCGTGTTTTCCTCAGAGTCTCTGGAGGTCCAGGCGTGAAGCCTCGACGCTAAAAATAAACTGACCACCAGCATTTCATCCTCATCTGCGACATGCATAATGTATCGCATTGATTCCCATCCCTCTTTGAAGGTTTGCACATAAAAGGTTGCATGTTGCATAAATGCAGCACTAAAAGCGGTTTATTGTGGAATTTGTCTCCTTATTGCTCCCTGCTGCTGCGATCATTACGCCGCTGCAGACTTTAACGGCCGAGGCTCCACATGTGGTCCCCGCCGGCCTCATTTGCTCGGCTGAGCGTCCGCTCGCTCGGCTGAGCGTCCGCTCGCTCGGCCTGCCGGCTGTTCACATCGCTGAGCCTCCTAAAGGGTTAAACTTCTACAGCTCAGGAAAATGGATTTATTAGCCGAGTCCGAGCACTTTTTTTTTTCACAACTGTTCGTCTTTCAGATGATGTCTGACTTGATGATGGAAATGATTTTTGCTGCATCAGGTTTCTGATGCTAAACACATACATATTTAAAAAGTCCTCCAAGGTTTGCACTCATCTTATCCCTGGTGTCAGCACTGCACGCAATGTGTAAGTACAGCTTGATTGAAAGTTGTCCAGATCAACCCAGTTATGAAGGATTTCATCATTTGCACGTTGAAATACAAATTAAATGCCTTGGAGACTTCATTTTTTATTCCTCTGACTTGTTTAATTCGACCCGTGATGGGTTCTAAATAACTAAATGTGTGTTTTGAAAGGAAAACCGTCCAGACGAGTGTTTGAGCTCTCTTTCAGGAATAATCTTTATGGTTGCTAACACGCATTTTCATCTACATTGTGCTGATGTAAGCGTGAAGCAGGACGTCGGCTGCTTAGCTGCAGAAAATACGAAGATAAGATGAGATGGAAGAAACGGGACAAGAAATAGAAAACTACAATAGGGCTAAAAATAAAGATATGATGAAGACTATGTAGATGCTTCACATGTACAGGTAGGACATGATGGATGATGCAGCCAACTGAAGGACACACAGTTGGCAGAACTGTACCTTCATGCACAATAGTGAGGAAGATGCAAGTAGAGACAACAAGCTAAGCAAACTCTAATTTGTTATTTATACTGAATTGACCTCTTGTAGTCGAGGCTGATGTCTTTGTTTTCTTCTGGATGATCACATGGTCGGGGTTTGACACATCAGGGCATGGACAAAGTGACTGTAAGACTCAAACACAAATTTAGATTAGATTAGGTAGAACTTTATTGATCCCTTTGGTAGGGTACCTCAGGGAAATTGTTGATCTAAATTTAAGATTTACGATTCAAGAGATCTGTTGTCATGTGGCACAGAAACTAGACAGTCAGACTGTACAATAAAGCTCTTATTTTGCTGATCCTCCTCAACCAAATAAAGCCATTACTAAACAGATAAGCAGACTTCAACTGACGGCAGCAGTGGTCATAAGGGGCACTGTGCATCGGTAAACCGGCTTTGCATAAAGCGATGAAGTAACTGCAGTAGTAGTTCAGTGAAATAGTCCGGTTCAGGGCTAAATTGAACAAACGTTTCCGTTCCCGCCCGTCCAGACTAACACCAACACCAGTTTTCAAACTCCAGAACAGCATATACATTACATGTAAACACAGCAGAGGTTGTTCCCTTTAAAAGAAAAAGTCACAAGTGCTGATTTTGCCCAGTTCCTCCTGAGGCCAGATGAGATACGTGTTCCCTCCACACAGTTCTGTCTTCAAGCACCAACCTCAAACCATTTCAGTTGGCTTCTGTCAACACGAAGTAGCACCAACTTTGCCCTAAATTCTCTCCTGATGTATCTCTATCTGTAAAGCTAAGACCAGTCAACCCGCTACTGTTGTTTGTACCCAACATCTCGTCTTCTGGTCACTACCCAGAACTCGTAACCAATGGTAGGGCAGAGACAGACAAGGAAAAAAAAAACAACCGCTTCTTCTTCTTCTTCTTCTTCCGGCTTACCAGAGTCCAACCAACAGAGAAGTGTTTGTGCAGAAATTACAACCCCAGCTCTCCTTTAGCCTCAGGCCTGATGTCTTCAGCTGCAGGAATGACAGCACGTAAAAACTCTGTGTGGAAGAAAAAGTCCAAATAATCCCAACCATGTCTTTGAACTATTTATCAAGATGTTGGATAATGTTTTATATCTCTGTTTGGTGCTAAATTTTAAAAAAAAAATCAAAATAAATGAAGCATTTGCTCTATTTAGATTCAGTAAAAAACCTAAATGCTGCATTCCTGTGTAGCCATCAGTGACTCAGCTGCAAAGTTATACGACATGAATTAAGAGACTTTTCAGCTGAACTACAGGATGTGTAAAAGCACCACCCATTAATACCGTTACAAGAGGCAAACACGATCATTTTTGAGCTATTCTAAATAACAATCATTTGATTTAAATTCATGAGTTTTCTGCTCCTGTCCTCCACCGGCTACCAACAGACAACGCAGGTGTTTCTCGGCTTATCGAGGCTTTTAAATCCAAAGCTGTACCTACCTGAGAAAAGCTCCGCGTTACAAAGAAAACTGATGTAACAGGCTTTGCAAAACAAGCTAAAAGAAGCAAAGCTGACTCTGGCGGAGCTGAAGGATCGGACTCGACCGCACCGCCCACTCCGACTGATTGACGGGTCAATAAAGCCCAGAAACAGCGCGGGGATTAGCTCTTAGCAACAAAGGTGGAGACGAAACAAAACAGGAATAACACACACGGTGCAGGAATTAGCAGGAAAAGTGCGTTGGGTGGTGGCATCATTATTACATAAATATCATTATGTATGCGCGTGTTCCCATTGGGATGTGTTCGACTTCTAGAAAAATATTCATCAAGACTATAATTCTATAAATTTACACTACAAGTCAAAAAAAATGATGGAATGTGTTTAGTTTGTAGAGTTTTATTTTGGGTAGACATGACAGAAGTGTGCATTTACATGATGGCATGAATGAAAAATCTGCATTTTTAAAAAATCTCTGCTGGTTAATTTATGGGTTTATGTGTTGTTGTTGTTGTTGTTGTTGTTGTTTTTGGCCACAAGCCGACTAGCTGCACCTTATTTCTAAAAACTACAACAAACAGAGTAATAGTATGTATTCCAAGGCATTTTTTGAGAACAAGGTTTTTTTATTCAAGAAACTTTTTGACAAACGTCCACTAGACAAACTATAACTTCCCTTAAAAGTCAATAAAGAAACTGGATATCTTCAGCTTTTTTTACATTTAGGCAACAAAATGCACCCTATTTCTAAAACTATAACAAGGTGAGCAGATGTATTCCAAGATTTTTTATGAATAAGACTCTTTATTTCAAGAAAAATGTCACTAGACAACTTTAATTGATCTTACAAGATGATGCTTTAAATGAAAAATGATCAGTTTTTCTCCTCCATTGATCTTTTTTTTGTTCACAAGGCAACTAAATGCACCTTATTCCTAAAACTATAACAAGGTGAGCACATGTATTCCAAGATTTTTTGAGAATAAGGAGCTTTCTTTCAAGAAACTTTTTGAAAAAAGTCCACTAGACAACTATAATTTCCTTCACAAGTCAATAAAGAAATGGAATAGCTTCTGTTTTTTTACATTTAGGCTGACTTTGTAGTTTTTCTTTGGGTAGAAGTGACAGAGATCTGTATTTACATAATGCCTTAAATGAAAAATTATCTGTTTTCACTTCTCTGTTAGTGCATTTATATAGTTTTTTTTTTTTGGTTCACAAGGCAACTGAAAGCACAGTTTCTGAAAAATACAACAAAGTGAGCAGAGTAATTGTGTGTATTCCAAGAATTTGTATAAATAAGACTCTTTGATTCAAGAAAAATGTCCACTAGAACAACTTTAATTGCGTTTACAAGCCAATAAACACATGGAATATCTTTAGTTTGTTACCTTTTATAGTCTTTCTTTGGGGAAAAATTAGAAAAATGTGCATTTACACGATGCTTCGTCTGAAAAAACATCAATTCTGTTAGTTAGTAACATTACATATGCATGTATTCACATTGTGATGTTTATTCGTGTGTTTTACGACGTCTCAGGTGTTTATTGTTGCCGTAATCGTCACCGTTTCCTAATATTTCATTAAAAACATTCTTTCCTGTTTGTTCTGCAGACAGGTTTGAGTCCTGACTCGAGGTGGATCCGACGCTACGAAGACTTTCCCACAATTTGACCCATAAAGTGGAGAATGTGCTTAATCCGGTGCAGAGTTATGACATATGGTCGGCGGCTTAAGCGATCTGCGGCCATCTTAACGTGAAAGTGGAATGTTTTTTTCCCAAAGGGGGAGCGGGAAGGTAAACAGAGGAGACAATGCTGGGCAGATATGGGAAAACACTGACATGCTTGACCTGCCTGCTTTCACTGATTAAGGCCGGTAACATCTCGCAGCTGTTTGCTTAACAGATCACGGCCTCTGCGTATTTTGGGGGGAAAATTCATTATTTGGGTTTAAATAACACACCTTTTCTCAACTTTGCAGCAATGTGGGATTGTCTATATGCAAAAGTTTGGAGAAATAATGCAAATACACTGATAACGAGCACCTCTCTGCCAAAATAAAGGTCCTCTGTGGAGGTTTTCATCACTGTTATCACTATAGAGCGACTATCTGATCATATAATTTGTAATGTGCACGCCTAAAGCAGATTTCTGACAACTGCGCTGGATATTAGTTGCAGCGATGCACCGTATTTGGCAGCAGTGCGGCAATAAAAGACGACCAGAGAGCGAGCCAAGGTAAACAACGGGGGTGTTAAAATGTTTTAAAGGACTTGGCAAATAGTTTTTTATGAGTTCTTAAAGAACACTTTGATGAAAAGTTTAAAATCATTACAGATTTGTGCGTGTTTGTATTTTTTTAATAAAAGCCTCCATAGACCGTCGTTAGGCAGTAAAACGGTTTTATTCTGACTCTCAACCACAAAACCCAGCAACAGGTTTGAAAGGAAGGCTGTCTTTTTAACAAAACCTACAAAATCACATCTTTTATTAAAGCCAGGAACTATAAAAACAGATTTTTTAAAAATGTGAAATTTTCAACTTTCTGATGATTCTAGAAGTAATCATCTGACGTGGGGAAAATACCCAAATGTAAGCTTAAAATGCAATTTAAAAATCACCATTAAAAAAAGCATTTGCCTAAATAAGATTCTGTAAAAAAGAAAAAAATCTGCAGCTTTTGGTGCAACTTTTAAGCCATTAATGGTTCGATTGAGGCCAACTTTCACGTGACAAAAATTCTGGGACTTTTTTGGCTGAACTGCAGGCTGTGGATAAACAGTAGAGAGAAGACAATCAGAGAAACTAATTAAAAATGTAAGTAGTAAATCATCTATTGAGCCTTTTTGATTTTTTCCCCCAGTATTGGTAACACACATGGACACTCAAAGAATGTTTTACATGTTTATTCCAGGTTTTTAAATGTAAAAAAGATACTAATAATAATTAAAGAAATTCCACTTTCATTTTTCCCTATATATGATTTATGACATTCTAACTGTGTCATTCTGCACACAAGATATTTTTAAGTTCTTCTTCCTTCTAGTCCTGGTTGTTCTGTTTCCACTGAGGTGTAGGACTTTATATTGCAGTGAAAAACGAGCCCACAGTGAGGAAAAATGTGACAGGAGCAAAAAAAAAAACATCCAGAAACTGCTTTTGGGTTCAATTTGGTTCCGCAGAAATTTGATCTAAAAAACATTTAGTCTCTCCCAGCTGTTTGGTATCCTGTGATCTGATAAAACATAAAACATCAGGAGCAGTCTGCACTTGCCAAGTCTGCATTGTCAACACCAACAGTTCAAAACACACATAAATAACAACAAAATCGCACTTTTTCTTGCAGAAAGAGGGATTTGATTTGCTACTTCCTGGTTCCCAAAGCGCCACTTTTCACCCACAACCACCAGACAGAAGGATTTCAGACACTCAGCATCTATTATTCTATTCTTCAACGCGCTGAAAAACAAGCTCCGCTGCTGCGTCGCACGTGTTTCCCTCCTGACCTCGCAGCTCGCTCGATTACCGGTTCCTGTTCCCATCAATACAGATCAATAGCCAATAACTCGACTCGGCTTGTTCTGGCTCCAGGAGGCGACTCTGAATTACACTCGCTGAGCGGGAATGAGAAATGGATCGGCCAAGACTATAAATCAAACAAGGATTAACGACGTTTTTCACTGCCGATACTCAAACCAGAGATGAGTCCGAGGCAGGTTTTGAGAATAAACTGCTTTCATTCAAGAAATCTTCTGAAACGTGTTGATCCACTAAAAGACTTTAAACTCACAATAATCCTATAAATTTACACTAAAAGTCATTAAAAAAACACTTAGTAGAGTTTTCTTTATGTGGACATGACAGAAATTTGCATTAAAACAGTGTATGGTGTGAGAACATATCAGTCTTCCTCCTTTTTTTTAGTTCATTTACAGGTTTTGATGTTGTTTTTGGTTCATGAGGCTACTGACCATTACTGATCCCAAGACAATTTTTGAGAAGAAGGTTCTTTTCTTCAGGAAACCCTTTAAAAATACAGTAGAAAAGCTATAATCTCTCTTTTCAGTCATTATAATTCAATAAATTTACAGGTCAATAAAGAAATGGAATGTGCTTTGTTTTGTGACATTTATGCCACTTTTATAGTTTTATTTTGGGTAAAAATGACTCATGTTTTCACTCCCTGTTAGTTCATTTAAGGATTTGAACGTTGATTTTTGTGCACGATGGAACTAAATGCACCTTCTCTCTGAAACTGCAATTTTTTCAGTGATGATACCAAGACAGCTTTTGCAAATGAGGTTCTTTTATTCAAGAAACATTTTAAAAATGTTAATTTTGACCCACTAGTAAAGCAATAATTTGCCTTTTTTGATAATTAAAGTCATTATAAGTCAATAAAGAAACGGAATATGCTTTATTTGCTGCATTTAGACTCACGTTATGATTTTATTTTGGGTAGAAATGACAAAAATCTTGAGTTTACTTGATGTCTTGAATGCAATTCTAATTTTTTCACTCCCTGTTCGTTCATTTATGGGTTTGAATGTTGTTTTTTGTGCACAAAGCAACTAAATGCACCTTCTCTCTTAAACTGCAGTTATGATTTAATACAGTTTTTGCACATAAGGTTCTTAAAAATGTTCACGTTGATCAACTAGAAAAACAATAATTTCCCTTTTTGATAGCTGAGGTCACTGCAGGTCAGTAAAGAAGTGGAGAACCTTCCAGTTGCCACATTGAGGCTTTTGAACCTTTTTGAGGTTTTCTTTGGGTAGATGTGACAAACACTGAATGAAAAATGATCCGTTTTTCCTCTCTGTTAGTTCAGTTGCACCTTTTTCCTAAAACTGGGCTCAGCTTTGCACCTTTGCAGAGTTTTAGCAGGAATTTCTCAGCATCCGAATAAAGACGAACGGGGACTCAAACAGCCTGCAGCGCTGCCACCTTCCTCTCGTTTGGTCTTCAACTCCACATCAGCTGCAGATGTGACTAAACAAAGATCGTAAAGAGCCATCGGGGGGTAAATTCAGAGGAGCAGCTTTTAAAAGAGACGTCTCTAATTGACAGCTCGCTCATCCTCGTCGAGGACTTCTTCTTCTTCTTCTTCTGCGTTACGTCTCGTTTTGTTTTTGTTGTTTTGTTTTTTTTTTTCCTCTGCTGGCCTGCGACTGATAACAAAACCCTCCCGAGTCTTTAAAACACACACATGCTCACTGTATCGCATTATACCGGCGCACACTCACATGCAGAGAGGGAGGAGTCAGCGCTAAAAGACTTGTAATTTGTGTTTTGCCAACAAAGGCCGGCTAATCCCGCGGCGGGCTTTGTCGCAGCTGCTATTGTGTGTTTGTGTGGTGTGTAAGTGAGAGAGAGTGAGGCTGGGAGGGGGTTAAAGCGATAGAGAGAAGAAAAAAAAAGCAAGCGAGGAGGGAAAACTCAAGGGAAGGAGTGAAGAAAGAGTCTGTATGCGAGTGTGTGTCTTTGTCCCAGCTGTGTGTGCATATCTGTGGGGGGTGGGAGTTTGTCGCCTCCCCCGTCCTGCAGTTTTCTGCATGACGGAGCTCATTTCACTCCTTCTATTCCCATGGCAGCTCCTCCTCCTCCTCCTCCTCTTTCTCGGACCTCTGGAGGAGGTCGCGGGGGTCGGACGAGGAGGCCGCCGCGACGCTTGTTGGAGCCGTTTAGCTTAAGACGGAGATGATCTCTCTGATATCCGCGAGGGGGCTCCGGCCAAATAAAGTCACCAGTGTGTGACAGGTGGAAAGAGAGCGAGCTAATAGCTTCGGAGCTTTCCAACTCCATTCACACGCTTTCAAAGAAAGCCACTGAATCAGACCTACCTTGCGGTGACAAAAGGCGGGATGCTAATCAGAATTAGGCAAACTCATCAGCTGTCACAGGTAGCACGAGGTTTTTTTATTCTGCAGAAAGTTTCCTCTTTTTGTTTTTGTAAGAATTCCCGTGTGTTCGATTCAGTGGCCTTGGGGAAGCAACTGATGTGCAGCGTGCAGGGGTTTTCTCATTTTTTTTATTAAGCGAAGGAAGGTGCTGAGACGCTCTTGGCAAATTCCCTCCGTCGGGAAGCAGAGATCATAATCTGCATGTGGAGCTCAGTGTTTGCGGCGCTGATCGTACGTGACGGAGTACGCAGGTGCAGCTGTGCACATGTGCGCAGCGAACAGATGTGCAAAATATGATTTCGGCACTGTAATGTATCCAGCAGCAGGCGAGATAACAGTTGTGTTTATCATTAGCAGAAGTGCGGCGTTGAGCAGAACAATGGCGCCACTCGGATCGATCAACGGGCGGCCTGTTGCTTCGCTTATCACTTTTCCACATATGGTCTACTTGTTGAAAAAAAAAAAAAAGCTGCACATGTTTATTGCTTGTTCCTTTAACAACATGCTGTATGTATTTCATATTCCAGGCCTTTCATTTAACCCTCTGAACCCAAAAGCAGTTTCAAAGCATTTTTTTGTTGCTCCTGTCACCTTTTTCTCTGCAGTATAAAGTGTTGAACCTCTACGGAAACAGAAGAACGTTACTAGAAAGAGAGAAAACTCAGAAACGTCTTCTGTGCAGGATGACAGACTTATAGCGCCGTAAATCATGACAAAGGAAAAAAAACTTGACAAACCCTGGAATCAACATGTACAACATTTCTCCAAGTGCCTGCAGGTGTTTCCAATGCCAGGAAAAAATGTGGACTCATACAATACATACAATAAATATTTTATTGTTTGTGATTTGTTCACATACGTCTCCTATTTGCTTCGAGCAAACACTGCCTGCAGTTCAGCCCAGTTCACATGAAAAAGTCACTGAATTTTTGTCCCTTGACTGCTGGTCACAACTGAGTGACTTCTAGCTTTAAAAATGCACCAAGGTGCTCAGATTTTTTTGTTTTTTACAGAATCTGATTCTGAGACATGCTTTATTTTTAGTAGATTTTTAAAGAGATGTGTAGAATAAAGTGATTTTGATGAAATATCTGGATTTTTAACGAAGATTTGGCTTCCAAACAGAATGACATGTTGCAGATTTATAGTTGAAGGTTAGTCAGGAAGTTAAAAATCCAACAATTCTTCCTGATTTTGAAGTTTTTGGTTCTGATAAATGGTGTCATTTGGGGGGATTTTTTTTAAAAGACAGCAACTTTCAAACCAACAGACAAGTGTTGGTATTTAAAGGGTTAAAGATTTTAACCCACAACATCAAACTTCAGTCAAGTTATCAGAGCTACATCCAACAAAATCCACAAAAAGTGCACCAAAACTGAAAAACTGAGGACTAAATAACTTCACAATAAAACACATTTGCTGGTGCATGGCGGTGGCATCATCATGTTTCTCAGCAGCAGGTCCTGGAAGGCTTGTAAAGGCAGAGGATGAAAATAAATAAATAAATGCAGCACAGAACAGGGAGATCCTGTATTACAACCTGCACATATTTTAACTAGCTTAGTTAATTTGGGATAATAGACAGTTTTGCTCATTAACATAATGATTAAACAAATAAATAGTTAAACGCAAAAAACAGAAAATACAAAACAAACATCCTAAAAACATTCAGACTCAACTGGACTTGAAATCACAACCTCTGAGCTACAAACTGAACATTTTATGAGCTCACTTATGACTTCTTGAGCTTCATCAATATCAAAGAGGTAGAACAGACAGACATGGAGCTCAGTTAGAATACTGATTAAACAACAATTGTGCAAAAAAAAACAAAAATACTGAAAGGAGGTTTGAATGACTCAAGAAACCTAGAAATAAAAAAACTCACTTTGTAAACAACAACTGATGAGAGAATTCACGATGGCGTAAGGACAGCTCGTCTGACTGTACAGCGACGCCTTCCCCTACAACACAGCCAGCTCCTGTCAGGTGCTGCTCTGCTTTATGTGACAGATCGGGGCCAGCTGAAGAGAGGCGATGACTGATAAATGCTGCGACATACCTGCCGCCTGCCAGCAGCACTCCCTCACAGGCCTGCGCGCTGCTGCGGGCAGGAACGCAGGTAGAACCACCTCCCTGCGTGCACGCCCGGTCGATGTGCACACACAAGGCTTCGCGCATTCACATGTCTTCATGCGAGGTTTGGATTTCTGTTTACACAGCTGTAGCATTCTGCTACTGTGACGTGGCGCTGTCTCATGCAGTCTTGCAGAAACCACATTGCATTGCATGGATTGCAATAAGATAACCTTTCACCTAATTAACACGTATTATCGTTCATGTTTATATAAAATGCTGCCGGACCAGTCTACCATTTTAACTCCGCAATTTCGGTGTCACACTGGTTCCTGTTTACACCCAATGAAAGGTTCAGCAGATGAAAAATTAATTAGACTTCATGAGAAAGTAGGTTTTCAACCTTTGATGCTTCCCAAAAGGTTTTAGACAGCACCAAAATGAAAAGAATTAAAAATTTGTAAATATTTACAACATCCATTAAAAAGTATTTAGTCCACTTTGAAAGTTGTCACCTTTTATGCTTTTCAATATTGAGTCTTGTTCAATTTCAAAGTGAAAACTGATTTCTACAAAGTAGCATCAGTTAATTAAGTGGTCGCAAAAAAAGTGACTACAGTATAAAGACTCTCTGACCAGTCCTTAGAAAACTCAGTGGCTGAGCAAGAAAGAGACTGCAGGCCACCAAGACACCTGTGACTCTTCTAAAGGA
>NW_007578354.1:234266-235349 GCF_000690725.1 Stegastes partitus
CAGCATCATGACGTGAAGCACGGTGGTGGCAGCATCATGACTTGAAGCACGGTGGTGGCAGCATCATGATGTGAAAACGCTTCTCAGCAGCAGGCTCTCTAAGGGTTGCGAGGATGAATGCAGCAAAATATGAGGAGATCCTGGAGGACAACTTGATGCAGTCTGCATGTGTGCATATATTTTGAATTGTTTTGTTAACTGTGCACTAAACTGAACAGTTTATTTCAGCATTCATTTATTTCTAATGTATTTTAAGCTTGTTTGCAGTTCAATAAACAGTAATGAAGCTAAAGCAAACCAGTAGCTTATAAACAGTTGATGCAGAAAGTCACAATTCAAGCGTTCATTCTGTGTTCAAACAGTAATCAAGGAATCGGTGTGAAACAAAACACTTCATGCACACGTGTGATGAAGCAACACGGCCTCGTGTCACTCCACAGCAGATGAGATAACATCTGCTTTGACTGGCAGATAGTAAATCAAGTCCGGCCACAGTCAGTCATCGAGGATCTCGGTGTGCTGCCTCTAACCGAGCTCTGCGAACAGGTCTGACTGGCGAAGCGAGTCTCTCCTCCACCTCCACCTCGCCTCCCACGCTGCTGCAGTCCTGCAATCCAGCGGACATGCCCGGCGATTCTGCATGGAAAAACGACAAGCTCGGTGCAAAGATCTGCCTCTCCGGCCTCCCACACAGTCATTAAAACAGCCACATGCAGCCGACAGGGAGAGGAGAAACATCTCATCCGATAAAGGCAGCAGATTCACTGATGTGTCCGTGTGGTGAGAACTGGCAGTGGAGTTAAAAGGGCGGCACACTGGATGAATGAAACCGGCGCCAGCGTTCGGTTTCATTTTCATTTATAACCTTCCCTACGTCACCACTCACTCATGTGTTCACGCAGGTTTTTAACAGTTTTCAATAGTGATATTTTGAACAAACATATTTTTATTTTACATAATGCCTGTTTCCTTAAATAGCAAAAAACCAGCAAATAACTTGTAAAGTGACATTTTAAAAAAATTAAATCAATTAAATCAGACTGTAAACAACATTCACATCAAAAATCTGCATTTTCACAACAA
>NW_007578354.1:236238-238389 GCF_000690725.1 Stegastes partitus
AAAATATATTTATATGACACATATTTTTCACAGTTTTTACAGTTTTGTCGCATTCCTCCAATTTTTTTATGTATTTTTCCTTTTACAGATTTTTTTACAGGATTGTTTACAGCTCACAGCTACACACCCTTTGTGTTATTTTATAGGATTTATTTCTGTGTTTTTCCCCCCACTGTGTCTATTTGATCACCTCTGTACTACATTTATTGAGCTGCACCAGTGTGTCAGCGTGGACACACATCCAGATGCATATTCTGCTGCTCTCTGAAAGCCATCTCCCCTCTCATATGGATCTTTCTTTCAAGCTCTTGGTTGTAGCAGCAGCCGTTTGATGTTGGTAAGAAACTGAGGGAGCGGTTATGAAAAAAATAGCAGTCTTAAAATAGCCTTTGGATGAGGCGCGGGCAGAAAATAGCCTTTCATCTGTCTTTGCAGCATGCATTTTCTTTTTTTTTTCCTTTTTTTTTTCTGGCTCTCTTCTCTTCTGCCCTGACAGAAACTGGGAAGGAAATCCTGCGAACCTCCACGACGGCTGATGATTATCGCAGGTTAACGTTGTGAATGGATGTGAGGTTGGAGCTGGACAGAGTCTCTGACCCCCGACGCCTTTCACTTTGTCAAAACATGTCAAAGAAAGTTGTGTTTTTTTCAGACGAGACGAGCCAGATTTAGACCTTCCATCTGTGAGCTTTACATCAAATGTTGAGGAATCCAAATGGACCCGGTCTGTCTGTAGAGCTGCCATGATTAGGAGGCAAAATCAGTGATGGTTTTCATTTCATTATAACAGATGTTTTCCTGTTCTAATGTTTTTAGTCTTTGGTCGGTTTCAGCGGCAGAATTCACCTCAGTTTAGTGCAAAAAGTTCCCAAAGACCCAAAGCTTAATAAAGAAGGAAGTACTTCAAATTATCCAAGAGCAAAAATGGTGGTTTGTGCACTGCAGAGTTTGGGTGTTAAACATCTGAAGGTGAAATACATGAGGAGGTTTACATCCATTCACTTCCCCCCTGCTCTCTGTGCTCACATAGGCTTGAAATATTAACCGAAACGCAGCTCAGGAAGGCTAAATCTTAACCAACAGTCGCTTCTTCTGCAAGAAAACCTGCAAAAATGTGGATTTTATCCAGTGCAACATCATCCAACAAACTCACTAAATGCATGAGTTAAAGTTACTGTTCATTTAAAATGTGAATTCAAAGCTAATAGCAAAGTTAGAGAACAACAAATAGAGTAGAAAAGCAGTCGCTTCAGCTGCTCTGTGAAGTCAAATATTCATCGTGTCCGTGTTGCACTTTGTTTAATATTCAGACCAAACTTTTTCACTTTGTTAAAGGGTTTACTGGAAAGTTGGATTCATTCTGGACTTTCTCCACTAATTTAAATAACAACCCGTCTTTTTTACTTATTTTTTTATCATATTGGAGTTCCCATTTCATACTGTGCTGCGTCATACGATGACATTCAGTTTGTTTTGGAGACGTTAGCGGCAGCCCAGGCTGTCAGCTGTTGTTTCTGCTTACCATCATTTGTTTGCCAGAAAATAAACCTAGAAAGATAAAGACACAAATACAGCAAGATACAAAACCGAATAAGCTCCCTTCACAAATGGAAATCTGCTAACAAAATCAGAAAATTCAGTCTGACTCAGGCTAACAAGGTCCAGCATGCAGTTACCAAAAAGAATGGTGTCAAGGATTTCACTTCTAATTGGTGGAATAACACTCCCACTGTCAATTATACGCCGACTTCTGTGAAAAACTAGATACGCCGACGATTCTGTGGGAGTTAAACCGTAATCTCATATTTTCTTTGGATGACTCACTTCTTCAACCTCTTCTTGGGTCACAAAAAGATAATGACATCTGTAGCCTTTGAATGCAGCTCAGATGTCAGCTTTGAGGTCTTGGCTCTGACTCGGCCACTCCACAACTTTTACTTTGTTGTCTTTGAACCGCTTCTGTGCTGTTTTATGTGTTGAGTCATTGTCTGGCTCAGAAAAAAAATCTTCTCCCAAGTTGCAGTTGTCTTGTAGACTGCATCAGGTTGTCCTACATAGTTTCCACCATCCATCCTCTACCTTTACAAGCCTTCCAGGACCTGTTGCCAAGAAGCCTCCCCAAATCATGATGCTGCCACCACCATGCTTCAC
>NW_007578354.1:239174-240795 GCF_000690725.1 Stegastes partitus
ATGCAATCATTTGTATGCAATGAAGCTACAAAGCAAACCTACATCTCAGAATAATAAAGACAGAGAACAAAACCAAATAACCTCGTCTTACAAATGGAAATCTGCTAACAAAATCATAAAATTCACTCTGACTCAGGCTAACAAGGTCCAGCATGCAGTTAACAAAAAGAACAGTGTCAAGGATTTCACTTCTAATTGGTGAAATAAAACTCACACTGTCAATTATACTTCTGTGAAAAACTAGATGTACCAGAGATCTGATTTGTTTTTGGATGACTCACTTCTTCATCTTTTTCTTGTGTCGCAAAAAAAAAAAAAAAAGCTAGCGACATCTCTGAAGCCTTTAGTCTGCTTTGGTAAACCAGACACTGATAATTTATGAGGCCATAACCTCCTACAATAATATCTTTATGAATACACGGCGTTTCACAATGTGTTGAGCCCACAGAATGGCAGTTCAGCAGGACCTTAAAGTCTCCAGCTGTTTCTGCACTGAAGTCTGCTCTATTTCGTCTGCAATTTCCACACTGTTAGTGTTGAAATGGCCTCTGTGCTTCTTCCACCGTCGATTCCTCCTCCTATTATTGCCTAACGCGAGCGCGAAATTGCAGCTTGAGAAAGATACTCCCTCTCAGTGAGTCAGAGGGAGTAACGCCAGGCCCGACTACTAGTATTTAAATATTAAATTGTTGGAATACTTTCTCTCGCCGAGACCAGTTGTGGCTGTTTCCAAGATATGCCGCCTATGTTCAGCGAGTTATAACTAAAAAAAAACACCACCGAAGCAAGAATCCTGCCCAGAAATCACATTACCGACTATTTTTAAGCGAGGTTCGACCATCAGATGCATGTTTGCTGCAGCTTATCTAAGCAGTAGCCTCAGGTGAACACGCTACCCGGATGCCTTAGTGTCATTAGCACCGGTGTAGTGTGATCAGAGCGCCGCCGAGATAAAGCTCAGACGCTCCGATAACATGAGACTGTAGCTCTGCAGAGGAGAGACAGCTGAGTTTATGTAACCTCAATAGAAGCGCCTGTATGCCGTTTTGGCTGGTTGCCCGCTCGCCACTGTGTTCGATGTATGTTTGCGTAGTGAAATGTATAGTCTGCCGTCTGCGGCGTGTCCTCCGGAGTGCTGTCACACTTCCAGCAGCGATGGAGGAAAAGCTCAAATCAATCACTTTAAGAGCAAGAAATAAAACGTGGACGTGCATCCGAAGAAGCACAGAAACATTTTTTGGGCAAAATAAACCAGAGGATCTGGTTTCAACACTCGTAGACGGGTTAAAGAGGAAAGGAAATAAGAAAAGAGAGATTGACAGAAGCAGGAGAGGCAGTAAAAAAGGACCTTCTGGGACAAAAGGCAAAGAGTAAGAATAGAGGTTTGGAAATTTGCACGAATAAAAAGCAGGGAAGATGGAAGTTTTCTCATTTTTATTGATTTTCAACATTGAATAATAATTGATTTTATTTGGCTTTTAAAACTAGAATTCACCCCAAAAAAAGACTCTTTCATGTCAAAGTGAAGATTTCTACAAAGTGCTCCCAAGACTTAGTTCTTCTACAGACTGCATCAGGTTGTCCTCCAGCATTTGCCTTTGCTGCATTCATTTACCCTCTA
>NW_007578354.1:241365-252464 GCF_000690725.1 Stegastes partitus
CTTGGAAGATGATCTGCTCTAGGTCAGTAACACAAAGAAAAACAAGGAAAGTAGGAAGGATGGAGGCAAGGAAAAGAGGAAAATATAATGAAAGTAAGAAAACTGAGAAGGAATGAAGGAAAGTAACAAAGAAAGTGACATGGATGGAATAAAACAAAAAGACATAAGACAGAGAAATGCAAATCATTCTGAAAGAAACCCATGAAAATAAGGAGCCAAAGATGGAGATAATGAGGAAGAAAGAAAAGGACTAGTAGGACAGAAAGAAAAGGAAGCAAGGATAGAAGTACAGATGTACAGAAAGCAGCATTAAAAAAATGGAGCACATTGGTTATACGAGGCAAGAAGAACGTAAAGATTTTAGCAAACAGCAACCAAAGGAAAAATAGAAATGTGAGTTTGTCTAAATGTTCCATCAATCATCCTCAGTTCGCTGCACTTTGCTCCAACACTGATTCTGAAGTGTCTCAGTTATTCTGAGTCAAAGCTGCAGTCTCTCGCTGTACTTTTGGACATCGTGTGAAAGCAGAGAAAGAACAAAACTACATTTCTCTGTAATCCAAGCACAGGTCGACCAGTGTCTGCACCGTCTCCACCTTGATTCAATAAAGCTCAATAAAAACCTTGAGTTTTTCTTCACACTGTCTTGCTGGCAGTCGGCAAACTCTGAGAGCTCCAGCTGATATACGGCAGGCCCATGTTTTCTTATATATATATGTATATGTGTGTGTTTTCTAACCATGTGCTTCTTGTCAAGCTGCCTATTTAACCAAGATGTCACTCCACGTTCAGGTCTAATGATTAGATAACTCTGTTTGGAGCGTTTAATCCTGGACTGGAATATTTAAAAAGCTGCATGGGAAGAAAAGTCTGCAGCTTTTTTCTCCACTTTTGTCCTTCCTGCCTCCCGTACATTTTACTATTTTTGCCGCCTTGCAAAGTCGGACACGGAGCGAGTTCCCTCTTGTTTGATTTTGTCCGAGAGAGTTTAAACATAAATGAATATGCGTAGTAGCTCCTCTTGTTTATCTCTTGTAAACATGCAGATTTTCTCCGAGTCCTCCGAGCGGATAAGTCGATAGAAATTAAGCGAGCTGCTTTTTTGACTCTTAGAGGGTTTTTTGGGGGTTTTTTTAGGGTGAATGCAAACACAGCTGAGGGCTTGTTTTGTTTGCTCTGTTGACTCTCTGTTTTACACCTCAGCTCATAATCAGAGCAGACGGGAGGTAAAAAGCCCCGAGTTGGAAACGGATTCGGTCGGAGCGTGCCAAGGCCTCGGACGTGGAACAACCAGCCACTGTGTGCCGGGAACAACGGGGAGATTTAGCATCTCGCCGGTTCTGTGGCCAAACTTTAGCTTTGAATAGCAGCAAATAATCTTCAATGAACTTCTTTTAATTTACTCGGAGGCCCATATTGGTGGGTTGTACGCCGTCAAATCCTCAGAACGTTCACATTGGCGCCACCGAGTTGGAGAAAAAGCCACAAAATTCACTTCAGAAATCTTGAATTTAACATTAAAATGCACACATCCAACGTCTTCCACCAGCTTTATGTTAAAATGTGCACTTTATCTCGCTCTGTCAAACACTGATATAGCAACTCTTCTTCTTGTTTACGTTGTGTAATCCTCAAAACTCGTGATAATGACTCCTAAACCCAAAACTACAGAGATAATAAAGCAGCTGTGGTTTCACTGATGTGTTTTTTTTAGGCTCTAAGTCGTCCACCTTCGTATTCAGCAGGTTTCTTCAGCTGAGAGGCATAAATTACTGGATTCTACTTGGTTTATAGACAGAATATAGAAAAGTAAACTCTTATATTTAATGTTCTAACTTGGTAAACCAGCCCTGTCTCACATAAAATGACTTTCCAAATACAACTTAATTGTATTTTTGGTTTGAAGGGAACGTATTTTGTGCAGTTTTTATTACAAAAAAGTTTCAAATCAACTCATCTTATTGTTTTATGGGGTGAGCCTCGTCACCTTGACAAGTGAGAAATTACAGTTATCAAGCCATTTAATTCATTTACTACAACTTGGATTTTGTTTTAAATCAATGAATGCAATCATTTCAGTTTAGGTCAAGTTTGTCTAAAGCAATAATTCGGAAATTTTGTCTTGCAATTATGCATTTAATTGGGTAAAAAAAAAATTTTAAGCTGTTTTTAACTTCTTCTTTTTTTTTGAAAAATTAACTAATAATTTCCAGATTTTCCTTGTTATGCAAAAATGACTTATGACTTTACTAATAACTAGTAAAATCACAGGAAAAACTACAAATCCACATGTAAATATAAAAACTTAAATTAAATTAAATGTTTTTAAAAAAGCAAAAACATTTTTAAAAAAACATGGTAAATAACACCCACACCAAAAATCTGTGTTTTTCCCAAATTACAATTTTTTCTTATAATATTTTCTGGCACATTTAAATTTGCCACGAAAAAAATCATTACCTGACAAATATTTACTGTTTTTTGAAAGACAAATATGTGTTAAAGATGGAAAAATGGTAAATATTTTTTTTATTTTTAATCTATTATTTTTCTCATTTTCCCTGCTTTGTTAAATTAAAAATAAGTTGTTGTAAAATCCCAGAAAAACAAGAATTAATTGACATGTTAATGGTACAAAAAAAAGATGTTCACATTAAAAAGATTTTTTTAAAACAGTAATTTCTTCTTTTACAATATGTGAAAAAAAAAAGACACAGTTTTACTATATTTAAATTTGGTTTTTTTTTCTTCTAATCCTTACTTTACAGATATTTGCTGTTACTTTCATAGTTTTTACATTTTTGCATATTAGATTATTCACCAGTTTGTTTTTTTTGTTGTTTTTTTTTCAAGATTTTGCTGCCAGGCTTTAATTTTTTGTTAAGAGGATTTTAATGAACATATTCATATATTTGCCTACAGAACATGTCAGGTCCAACCTTCAGCTTGAAGTAGTAATCAGTGGGGTCAAGAAGCAGGTTTTTCGAACTGATTATTTAAAGATAGATTACGTTATGCTTCAGAGTCATTAATACAAAGTGCGGTTCTGTCCTCAGGTAACAGTAGAGCCTCGTGAACGGGCCTAAAACTGGCCCTCTAATAATAGATGCAGGGCGTCTCCACAGTCTCCTCACAGGACCTCAGTGTTCCTCAGAACACCGTGATCCAGTCGTGATTTACTCTCCTCCTCGGTCTTCACATGCATTTCTCTCTGCACACACCCAGGAGCCCAGAGTCAAGCTGCGAACTGTTTTGCAGCCTCACCAACAAGCCGTTGTCTCTTGCGGTGCCGAAATCGCCGAAAACGACTCTCGGCCCGGCGGTCTTCGGGAGGGGCGTAATGGGAGCGACCGCCGAGCGGGCCTCTCTGGCCTCCACTCCAAAAAAGCTCCCATTACCGAGACCATTACGCCCAGCGGAGACGGAGAGACAATACAAACCGAGAGCTGGAAACCCCGCGGAGCCTCGGAGGAGTGTTCGCGTTGCACTTCAGACCCGCTGCTCTCGTTTAGCTCCGAGGTGTGGAGGCCCATCGCAATCTGTGGTTACGGGGGGAGGCGCATGAGGGCCAAGGTTCTGCTGCACAAGTCAATGAGCCGATGTGCTGAAGCTCAGGTTGTAAAGAGGTGATGAAGAACAGCTTCAAGCGACCAGCAGAAACTAGAATTCATTGCAAAGTAGGTTTTTGCAAACGAGGAATTTAAGGGAGCGTCTCAGTGCGTTGCAGTAAAAATGTCGACAATCTTTGACCAAGTGTCGCCAGACTGGATAAGACGACAACAAAACCAGCGTTTGTTTGACGCTACGAATCAGCAGCTCACTTCTGTGACTTGTTTCTCGTCAGCTGATGCCAAAAAAAGTAGACTGAACATCTAACTAAGACAGATAAGGCGGCGTAAATACTATTACCGTAATTTCCGGACTATTGAGGCACCTGAATACAAGCCACACCCACTAACTTTAAAAAGAAAACTAGTTTTGTACATATACAG
The DNA here is from genome assembly GCF_000690725.1 of Stegastes partitus. Classification (NCBI taxonomy): domain Eukaryota; kingdom Metazoa; phylum Chordata; class Actinopteri; family Pomacentridae; genus Stegastes; species Stegastes partitus. The sequence goes on from NW_007578354.1 coordinate 245,358, forward strand.
GCTGCACTTGTCTATAAGCTGCAGGTGTCCACGTTGTAACATGAGATATTTACACAGGAAGATGTTTTAAACTTTTAATTAAATACGTAGCGGTAACATACACAAACACGTATCGTACACGCTTCCTCCTGCACTAAAACCACTAAAGTCGTCTTCTTCAGTGTCGGAGTTGAACAGCCTCAGAATTACTTCGTGACTTCCTCAGTCTCTCTTTCGTTGTCGCTCTCAATGTCACTTTGGTCTCGAGGCAAGTTTGTAAAAATCCATAAATTAGCCGCATCGTTCTTTAAGCCGCAGAGTTCGAAGCGTGTGAAAAAGTAGTGACTTATAGTCCGGAAATTACGGTACTTCAAGCACACTCACATTCACACCTACGGACAATTTAGAATCACCAATTAACCTCAACATGTTTCTGGACTGTGGAGGAAGGCGGAGAACCCGGAGAGAACCCACGCATGGAGAGAACATGGAGACTCCACACAGAAAGATCCCGGGTGTCCTCACCGGGATGCGAGCTGGCGACCTTCTAGCTGTGAGGCAACAGTGCTAACCACTGATCCACCTTGCAGCCCCCAGATGAGATATGAACAGTTGAAACCAAAAGTTTACTGAACTCTGTTCTGGGCTCACACTGGAGCTTCTCTTGGTTGGAGGAAACCTTTAATGGGAAACACCNCGCTACGAATCAGCAGCTCACTTCTGTGACTTGTTTCTCGTCAGCTGATGCCAAAAAAAGTAGACTGAACATCTAACTAAGACAGATAAGGCGGCATAAATACTATTACCATAATTTCCGGACTACTGAGCGCACCTGAATACAAGCCACACCCACTAACTTGAAAAAGAAAACTAGTTTTGTACATATACAGGGTGCACTTGTCTATAAGCTGCAGGTGTCCACGTTGTAACATGAGATATTTACACAGGAAGATGTTTTAAACTTTTAATTAAATACGTAGCGGTAACATACACAAACACGTATCATACATGCTTCCTCCTGCACTAAAACCACTAAAGTCGTTTTCTTCAGTGTCGGAGTTGAACAGCCTCAGAATTGCTTTGTCACTTCCTCAGTCTCTCTGTCGTTGTCGCTCTCAACGTCACTTTGGTCTCGAGGCAAGTTTGTAAAAATCCATAAATTAGCCGCATCGTTCTTTAAGCCGCAGAGTTCAAAGCATGTGAAAAAGTAGTGACTTATAGTCCGGAAATTACGGTAATTCAAGCTGCTGCAGCATCAAACCTGTGCGTCACTAATATTTTATATGCAAGAATCTGTGCACTATCACAGTACTTAAGTGGGTTTTTCCACCTCGAATTCACACCTGGCCATCTTTAATCTGGCTGATTGTTTTTAAAAGTGTTGAATGTTTATCGAGTTGACTGTGTGTAGAATCTGGGCTTGTAGGTGACGTTAGTTTTTGAGTTAAACATTCTCAAAGAAGGTAGGGTCAAGACAATTTTAGGTAGTTTTCTTCACGCCAATCTGGGGAGCAATGTTTAAAGTGCCATTACCATGACTGACCCATGTATACTTCTTCTTCATCTTTAATTTTTCTACTGATTTCCCTGCATGTTTGCACTATATTGATGCTTAACATTGCAAATGTCCCTCTTTGGGATTAAAAATGTCTTATCTTTATCTCTTATTTGTACAAGCAGCTTATTATCGCTCATAGTTCTGTTTTATTCTGATGTAAACCTTTTTATTTGTGTGAAACAGCATCGGTCAGATCAGCAAATGCTCCAAAATGACCTCCCAAAGTTCTTTAGCTTGTCAGTAATAACGGTTAACGCTGATGCACTTATTTTGAAAGGGGAAAAGAAGAAAGTTCAGATAAATTCGCACTTTTTCCTGCAATAGCTGATTTTAGTCTCCCAGTTTGTGGATTGTTTCGTTAGTGGCCAGTAAAGGAATAAATCCGTCTGATTTCCTCCAGTTATTCATGGTTAGGTCCTGGAGCAGAAGACTGAGCAGGTCGTTCCAGATGTTCTTCTCCTCATCAGAGTTTCCTCCTGGAGGGATCCTGAGATGTTCACAGGCCAGATGAGATATCCATCCATTATCTATACACCGCTTCATCCTCACTAGGGTCACGGGGGGCTGGAGTCTATCCCAGCTGACTCAGGGTGAAGGCAGGTTCACCTGGACAGGTCACCAGTCTATCACAGGGCTACACTTAGAGNCGCTACGAATCAGCAGCTCACTTCTGTGACTTGTTTCTCGTCAGCTGATGCCAAAAAAAGTAGACTGAACATCTAACTAAGACAGATAAGGCGGCGTAAATACTATTACCGTAATTTCCGGACTATTGAGGCACCTGAATACAAGCCACACCCACTAACTTTAAAAAGAAAACTAGTTTTGTACATATACAGGCTGCACTTGTCTATAAGCTGCAGGTGTCCACGTTGTAACATGAGATATTTACACAAAAAGATGTTTTAAACTTTTAATTAAATACGTAGCGGTAACATACACAAACACGTATCGTACACGCTTCCTCCTGCACTAAAACCACTAAAGTCGTCTTCTTCAGTGTCGGAGTTGAACAGCCTCAGAATTACTTCGTGACTTCCTCAGTCTCTCTTTCGTTGTCGCTCTCAATGTCACTTTGGTCTCGAGGCAAGTTTGTAAAAATCCATAAATTAGCCGCATCGTTCTTTAAGCCGCAGAGTTCGAAGCGTGTGAAAAAGTAGTGACTTATAGTCCGGAAATTACGGTACTTCAAGCACACTCACATTCACACCTACGGACAATTTAGAATCACCAATTAACCTCAACATGTTTCTGGACTGTGGAGGAAGGCGGAGAACCCGGAGAGAACCCACGCATGGAGAGAACATGGAGACTCCACACAGAAAGATCCCGGGTGTCCTCACCGGGATGCGAGCTGGCGACCTTCTAGCTGTGAGGCAACAGTGCTAACCACTGATCCACCTTGCAGCCCCCAGATGAGATATGAACAGTTGAAACCAAAAGTTTACTGAACTCTGTTCTGGGCTCACACTGGAGCTTCTCTTGGTTGGAGGAAACCTTTAATGGGAAACACCCAGTGGCGATGCTCCAGTTGGAGGTTAGCCTAGCCAGCTAGCTTGAGCTAGTCGTCAGACAGTTAATGTCATGTGACCTGATGTTTTTTCTCATCAGTTCTCATGGGTTAAATGGACGTTGATTGAGTAAACCTTGATTTTTTTTTTTTACACCACAAACTTTGTATCTAGTGTGTTGGTAGACGGAGCGACTTGAACCCAAACCGTGCTATTTACATAAACGGAACCAATTAGCTTTGATGCTGAACAGAGAAAACCCAAAGAAAATAACATAAAACTGAACTTAAGTCTGAAATCGATGCTCTCTCGTCAGTCTTCTGGGTGAAAATCCACCTTTTTCAAACTGGCAGGTCACAAATGACGCATTAATTTCAAAATAAAATGACTTTCCCCCACAGAACAGAACTGAGAATGCCGTTTAGTTGTTCAGGATTTTGGATCTGCTTCATCCCGTGACCCACCATGATGGGAACCGCTACCTCCTGGTATGTTTTCGTCCGACAGCGCCGGTGTCTGACTTCGCGGTTCAGCGGTCCAGAGAGTCGAGCGTGAAGTGGCCTCAGCCAGCGACTCCCTCCGTCGCGCTGCATCTTTGTCTCTGCGTTAATGATTAATCCTGCAGCTTTCTGTTCACCTCCTGCAGACAAAGACGCTGAGAGTCAGTCGTGCCAAAGGAGCAGTCGCTGCCAGCAGCTCCTCCGGCTTATCGGTGGAGACGTGATCACACCGGCCGAGCTCTGGAGTCAACCGCTGGAGTGTAGTTTAGTATTTTTACACACTTTGACCTGAGTTGTGCTCTTTATGGACACTTAGACAAACCGAGGACACTGCAGATAATACAGAACTATGACAAAAACAATACCATGAGCAGGGGAAATGGAAAATAACATCGAATTTTTCATTATTAAAATACAGTTTCTAATCTTAATTTCGCTTAAAGTGTGTTCATTTTATTTTATTTTATTTTTTTACAAATAGCATATAGATAGTATTGGATAAAAGATTTTCACCATTTTTTAAAACTTTTTTTAAACATTTTTTGTTGTTTTTTCATATTAGTTTTTTTAATATTATTATTATTTTTACACACTTTAACCTGAATTTTTGTGTAAAGGTTGTTACATATGAACACATATTTTACAACTTTAAATCAGCTGGGATGCCAAAAACGACTCAACAATAATGGAAAATAATGTCTCGTTAAAAAAAAAAATAAGGTAATTTTCCATAAGTTGATGAAACAAAAAGTGTCAGACTACTTTTCCAGATCTAGTCATTTGGTTTCAAACTGCAATAATCTGCTGTTAACTGCAGCTAATATCAAGTGTAATGAGATTTTTTACAAGTACTTTTCCATAAAAGACACATAAAATAACTCAACATTTTGAGTTTGACAGATCTTTATCCTAAACAAGTATCTTCACCCAAAGAATTAATTAGTCTACCTTTACATTCTGGATCATATCTCATCATCTGTGACAAATCTTTCATTATATTTACATTAAACAGAAAAAAATCAGCAGAACAAAGTGCGGCCTGAAGAAGATTTTGAGTTCATGCAACATTTTTGTGGTTGTTTCAGTCGTCGGACAGCGAAGCAAACCTCTCGTCGTTTAATTTTTAACTGGGCTCTAAATGAAGAAGCTTCACCTTTCATCTCCTGCCGATGGACTCGCTGGGAGGCCGGAGCAGCAGGAATGTAGGAGGTGGAGTTGACCAGGAGTCGGGGGCTGCTGATGAACTCAGGAGGAGGAGGAGGAGGAGGAGGAGTTGTGTTTTTCCTCCAGCGCTGTGAGCAGTGAGAGCTGTGGGTGTTTGAGCAGAGGTCATGTGGTCAGGCTGCCCATCAGTACCGGAGCTGTCTGACCGAGCTTCTCACCATCTGTATGACCTCTTCTCCCGACCGCCGCCTTTTGTTCTCGCCGGCCTTTCTCACCGAAGGGTCAGCGAGCTTCATCATCAGTCTGAGCCCTCCTCCTCCTCCTCCTCGGTTTTTTCTTCTATTTATTTTTTTTCAGTTTCTTGTTCTTCTTCTTCTGCTTCATTTTCTTGTTCAATTTGTTCTTATCAGTTTTCTTCTGCTGCTGCTTCTCCTTCACTTCTTTTTCTTTATCTGCTTCTCCTTTTGCTTCTTCTGCTTCATTTTCGTCTTCTTCAGAAGAACAAAAATGTTCTCACTTTTTTTCTTCTGCTGCTTCTTGTTCTTGTCCTTCTGCTTCATTTTGTTGTTCTATTTGATCGTCTTCATTTTCTACTTCTTCTACTTCATCTCCATCTGCTTCTTCTTCATTTTTGCCTTCTTTTATTTGTTCTTGTGCTTCTTAAATTGTCTTCCTCTGCTTCTTGTTCTTGTTCTGCTTCTCTTTTTTTATCTTCTTTTTCTATTTGTTCTTCATTTTCTTGTTGTTGTTCTTAGTTTTTCTTCTTCTTTGTGCTGTAATGAAAACCACTTGTTGTTCCACCGTTTGACTTTCCCATGACGTTGAGCACTGATTTAATATCGCCTGTGTGGCAAAATGAAAATGTATTAACTGTTATTTTTAAATCAGTTTTTGACTGTAAAATTACACAATTTTTACTGTATTTAAAACAGAAAAAGGCCCAGACTGTCAATAATAATAACTATGTCCAAATAATAATTAAAATAAGTCTGGATTTTTACAAAATTAATTTGTTCTTTTACAATGTTTCCACACAAAATTCCCAAATTCACTTTATTTAAATCAGTTTTTAATTTATTTATTTTTGCTAACAACTTTTTTTTTTTTTTTTTTTACACATAACTTTACATTAACAACACCTTGCATATTTCACATTTCCTTTTTTCCCAAAATTATTTTACATTAGACGAGTAAATTCTATTTCTTTTTTATGGACTCATTGATTTTTCGTGTATTTTAAAAATGCAAGAAAAAATGATAAAATGACAGATTTTTGGTCTTATGTAGCCAATAATAAAGCAGGTAAACACACACAAAAGAAGTTTATATGTATTTTAAGTTAGTTTGAATGCTCTGTTTTCACTCAGACATCAAAACGACATCTTCTGTTCATTGTCAAAAACAAACAAACAAAAACAAGCCACATTTATTTACTTGGAGTCAAAGTAAGCAAACAGTAAAACAATAAAACTTCTAGAAGGGTCGTGATTAGCTTCCAGCTCAGAGTCTTTTCACTGAGTAACACTGGAGACGATGAAGCCGCTGCAGACTCTGGTCTACAGGTTTATTGGGCCTAATTGGACTGAACCTGGAGAAAAGGCAGCGTTTAATACGTCCAGTCCATCTGATAATGAAATGCAGCTGCACTGTTTGACCCAGATTGTCACAAATCCCGGGGAAGAGCCCACCTCGGCCGGATGACAGCGGCACACTCCCCAAGCCTCCTCGCAGTCACTTAGCAGCTTTATGGCGTCATAAAGCCGCCTCCTGAACACACCGTTTAGGAGATGACAGTAATTGGCGTGTTGTTTAGAGCAGAGCCGGGTGTTTTCACCTCCGTCCTGACAGCAGCAATTAGCCCGAAGGCCGCTCCGTACAGCACATTAAATGGCGGTTAATGCTAATTCGCGCCTCACTCAGCGCACTCTGCCTCCGACTGGTCAAACGGCAGCACCGGCTAATGGCTGGGAGGCAATTGTGGCCGAAAATTACATGATTTACAGTTTGACAACAGAGTGTGGAGCGATGGGGAGCAGAGAGAGTGAGGTGGAAATGAACACAGAGCAAACAAAGAGGGGATGAGTGGCCTTTAAAAACAGTACATTCTGCGAAAAATAAAATAACGCAGCACTGCAGATGGAAGAGAAAGACAAGGAAAAGTTAACATTTGTAGCAATAAAATCAGCTGCACTCTAGAAATTCTAGAAGTTTGCATCAGTTTTTATAAAAACATGGCAACTTCTAAAGAAAATAGCAAATAGTAAACTACGCTGCTTCAGAGGGATTAGCTTTTCTGCTACATTCAAAGCTATTTTAGGTACCACGAACTTTACCACTGGTGTTTTTATTTATTTGTTATTTTATTTATTTAATGACTTTAAAAAAAGATAAAGAT
>NW_007578354.1:253174-286205 GCF_000690725.1 Stegastes partitus
CAGTGTTTACAATTAAATGGTGTGTAGTTAATTTACATAAAATATGAACACACATTTTCAAGTCAGCAATGTTTTAAAAAGTTGTTCCAGTGTTAAGTAAAGAAGAGGAGGAGACTTGACCTTTGACCTCAAGGTGAACAAAACTTATGGAGCCACTTTCATAAAGTTACCTGAACTTAGATTTAATTTTAAACCAACTAACCCAGAACTTTTTATTCTTTTCATTGTATTCAGAACTGTTTGAACCAGAGACTTTCCCAGCTATCTAGTATCTTAAATAGAAAACATAAGAATTTAACGGACTACTGCTCCACTTTTGTTGTAAAAAAACAAAACAAAAAAAAACCTCATTTTTATTCATAATATTGGTCATTTATTTCAATGATCAGTTAACAGTGTGGTGAGAAACCCACTGATTCCACTGAACAGCAGCTCAGCAGCAGCTTTGACTCTTCAGACTGAACTTTCTCCAGGTTCCAGGACTCCTCCTCAGGATTTTAACCCCTAATTGCTCCCACAGTGACAAAAAACAAACAAACAAACAAAAAAAAACCTCTGTGTGAAGCCTGAACTCCACACAGTGACACTGAAACCAAGCAGCTCCCAGAGGACTCTCCTGGACCTCCTGGATCCAAACTCCAACAGAAAGCATCACTTCTAGGTCCATACAGCAGATCCAGGCTCGCTTGATTGAGTTTTTTATTTTTTATTTTTTAGGGACACAGTCGCAGAGGTGGGAGGCGCTTGGAACCATCCGTCCCTTGCTGCCTCCAGCGGGGCCCGGAGGGGCGGCGCGCCGAAACCCGACCGCCCTCCCCCCGCCGCTGCTGCTGCTGCTGTTTGTCCCGGCGGCGCGCAGGCAGAGGCGGCCAGGAGGCACCGGAGGGACCGGAGAGGAGGTCTGCGTCAAGTGCGCAACGCTGACGCACAGGAGAGGGCACGGCCTTCAAAATAAAAGCCCAGGGTACCGTTTAGAGTAGGATTCATTTGATGACTTAATCATGATCCACCTGATTTTAGCTACTTATTGATTTCTTATTTAGTTGCCTTTAAAACTGATATCATAATTCTTATTTATATATGCATGTTAAGCATATTTAAGCCTTAAAAACAAAAGTCCTAACTGGATGTTTACCTGGTAGAATACAATTAATTTGATGATTTAATCATGATTTATTTGATTTTGCTTAGTTACTTCTAGTGGCAGCAATTTATGTAGTTACCAATACAATTTATATCAGATTTTTATGTATTGGTACATTTAAAATAACCGTGAGTACAAAATGGTTTAATAAAACTATGATATAATATAATAATTTTACACTTTAAAATTATTTTTATGTGTTTTTATTTATTATAGTGCAGTTTTATGTGGTATTTCAAAGTTCTTTTAACTGCTTCTTAGCAAAGGTGAGGACTAAACTTAATTTCCCTGAATATCGACGATGACAGTAAAGACATATTGACACTGATTGAATAGAAAACCTTATTAATCCTAAAGGAACTACTTTGAAGTCTCCATAAACTTACCTTGAAAGAAATAAAAAAGAATTAATCAAGTGGCACAAAGGTGGAGGCATAAAGACAAATAAGAGAAATAAAAACTACATTAGTAAAAATTAAACTAAAATTCAGCTTTGAAATCCAGAAAAACGTCTTCTTCCATATCTGTAAATCCATACCAGAATTTAAAACAGGAATAAGAAAAGTAGAAATCCGTGTTTTCCTGGCTGTGCTTTCAACACAAACCTTTTGGCACCGAGCTCAGAGGAGCATTGCGTCACCGCTCGAGCGCCAACAGGTTTTATTTTCTACGCCAACCCCGGAAGTGCTGCTCTCCCCCGCGCCGCGCCGCCTTGACGGCAGCACCTTGCAAACTCGTACTTCACAGGCAGCCGGAGGAGCGCAGCCACCAGTCCGAGTTGGTAGATCCGAGGCGACGAACCGCGCACACACACACACACACACACACACAACTGGCGTCCGCGCCGGAGAGCAACAAGACAAACGCCAGGAGCCTCCTTGTTGTCCGCGTCCCTCCACACGGCTCCGGAGCAGGACGAGGATGAGCGCGTCTCGGGGCTTTGGACACTTCGGACTCCGCGGACAGCAGCGCGCGGCGGAGATCGGGATTTAAGTGGAGAGAAGTTGGCGTTTTTTGGTTTTTCGCAGCGGCGGTGCCCGAGTGGAAACCGTCAAGACGTGAGAGGGATTTCTGACTTTTTTTCTCTTTTCTTCCACTGTCGCTGAGCTGCTCTCGTGGACGTGAGGATTTTAAAAGTAGTTTTTGGGGCTTTTTATTGGTGAAGTTTACTGGAGAATTAAAAGCTGGTTTTCTTCTAATGAATGTTTGGTGACATCAGACACCTGGAAGCGGAGGTTTTCTGTCAAAACGGGATACTTTGGGCATTTGGGTGAGTCTTGTCTCATCATTCTAACTCACATTTCTACTGTTTTTATCCACACACTGTCCTGGAGCGTCTGACGAGGACAGATCCAGCTGCACTTCCTTGTAAGATGCGAGTCGGACAGGTTGAGCTCTCCGTGTGGCACTGAGGAGTGGATCGTGGAAGCGCAGGAGCAGCCCGGTGGTGCCATCGCGCAGGTGGCGCAGAGGCAGCGGCTCGTTGGTCACCGGTTCGTGCGTAATCGTCCTGGCTGCTGTCAGACCGACCGAGACAGAATAAGGACGCAGGCTTGTGCGTATTTTTTTTTGCACCGCTTTGGTTTGGAGCAGGAGCGCAGGCGGTTTCTATTATAGCTCATAAATGCGGTTTGCGCTGTGTGTGGCGCAGGTTTGTGTCTCTTGGAGAAATTACGCACGCTGTGAAAATAACCATATACATAATTGGGTCGGAAAATACGTATGTATGGCTTTTACTGGAAGGAGAGGTTCCTTTTTTTTCTTGTTTGCAGCGACTTGTGAAAAGTCATTCTTGGGCATTTAGTCCACTTCTTAAAACATTTACACTTTGGTTTCTAGAAAAATCCTGGAAACATGTGAAACAGAGAGGCAGATATAAGAGAAAGAAAGCGGTTGGAATGGAATTACGCACGCGTATCGCTCCATCAGAATCGGGTTTAGATGGCTATTATATGCGTTTCTGCTGAGTTTACTTTCTATTTCTAATAAATCAAACGTTCCCATGTGCGATTTTTCTCACATAAAAAAAGTGCAACGCCGACTTGCCATCCTCTGCTCGTCTGGACGAACACGCCTTTTCTCCTCACTGCAACAGTGACGTCTTCCCAGGTTGGAATATGAATTACACATCAGCCTCTTTCTCGCGGAGCCTTTAACGCCTCTGATCATCTCTGAAGTTTCTCCAGAAAGCAGCAGCGCGTTTTTTCTTCTTCTTCTTCTCCTCTTCCTCCCCTTTGAATGAACGAACTGTGCGGTTCTCTTCCCCTCAGCAGCAGATCAGTCATCCACCGCTTCAAACACATGCGCCTCAATGGGATTCAGATGGTGATTCTGGCCGCTCAGCTCGGCTCCGACTTCCCACCACGTCGAGTCACAAACCGGGGAGAATTACCGGATTAGAGCGTCCCGCGAAAGAGGCGAGGATGAAATGAGCTCTGGGACTCGCGCTGCATTAGAATTATTAAAGCCCGCATCTGTAAAACAAGCGTGCTGGGCGATAATAGTCGAGCTAATGCTGCAAATTAATTGCATCTATTGACCCGAGAAATAACGCACGCCGGTTGTGCTGCGTTTTTCAATCACAGGCGAGTCTCAGACACATTTCGGTTCCAAATGAGCCTCTGATTGGCTCCTTTCATTACAGAAATTGGCCTGAGACCATCGCTCTGCGTGGAGTTTTCTCTTTATTCTCCTTTAGAAAGAGGAAAACAGTCCATTAATTGGCTTGAAGTTGTCTAATTTGAAAGAAAAGCTGGTTTCTTTCATGCACAAACACTGATGTCTCCCAATAATACAGCCTCATGTGTGGACTCCTTTCATACAATTGAGAACATCCTGTGATTCTCTGTTAGGAAGTTCACTTCAAATATAGGCTCTATTATTACTAAAAAGTCTCATGAATGTTTCTTGGCAGTTAAAACTGAGCCTGTTATGAGATTTTTCAGATTTTTACTGTCCACAGTACAACCTCAGAGGGAGTTTTAAGCTCTCAGGGTTTAAATCAGCCAGGTTTGTTTGGTGGCTCCTCACCACACAGTGTCCTTTCTGCATCTTCTTTCTGTTTGGTGGTAATGTTCCCTTCTTCTTTTTTCTTTTTTTTTTCTTTTTACACGAGTCTCTCCACCTGCAGCCGCTCTGACAGCTTTTAAAGTTCAGAGCTGGGCTGATCGATATCTCTTCTCACCTGAAGAGCGAACAGAAAGGAGGTGCTGGTGTGGTGAAAGCAGGGAGATAAAGGGAGGAAATGTGGCACAAAAATACCAAAAAAAAGAGTTAACGTGAGAGATTTTCTGTTTGCGCTTGTGCTCTGCCCCCCCCCCCAAAAAAAACCCTCTAATCTCTCCAAAATGACACTGCGGCCTCGACTGTTGGCTTAATTATTAAAGATTCCTGACACTGTTAGAGGTGTGACTAGCATGTGACCGCCCTGCATTGATCCTCGCTGGGGGAGGAGGGGGGGGATGGCAGGGATTTGAACCCCAGCTGAAGCACTTCTTCTCCCCCCCTTGAGCTATTACAACGTGAAGATAGTTCTGCATGATTAATGTTCATGTATTATTCACCGACGCGCTTGTGTTTCCCTTTCATGCTTTGAGAAAATATTAGCATGGAAACACTTGCGGAGGCTTTGAACTCCTCGCCGGGTCTCCTGCATCCACCTTCTGCTTTTCTGAGGTTTGTGGGGTGAAATCAAAGCAGCTGGTTGCAGCCACAGAAAAAAAAAGTTGGATATTTAGTAAGAAATGAGGATAGAAGCGGCGTGAATGACCTGCTGCTGCTCCATCAGTGGTGTTGCAACACCTGGCTGCTCCTCAGACAGTCTAAACTCCTACCTGACACCAGATTAAAGCCGCTATTGTTTCCCGGTTTCTTTCTCGAGAGGCTGTCATGCTACTTGTCTAAACAGATCTGTGCAGCTATGAAGCTGCTTTGTCAGCTCTGGAAGGTGTAGTGCAATGCAGAAAGAAGGGTTTTTGTGTGTGTGTGTGTGTTTCTGCAAGAGAAGCTTTAAAGAGAGGCCTGCAAACAGGACTCTGGAGAGCTCGGATCAGGACAGCGTTGCTTCTTTATCTTATCCACGTGCAAAGTTTCCCCGCTCGCTGTTTTTCCTGCGCAGAGCTCCGATAATGTGCAAATAGAGGCTCCCAGTTTGTGCCGAGCAAGAAAAGGGTCACAGGTCCCTCTAAAGGGAAAGAAAAACAGCGCTGTTAAGACTTAAGACAACACAACCTTTCTGTGGACCGAGTGTGTGCACAATGCAGCTCTGTGTGTGCAAGCAGAGCCCATTCTGAAGGGGCTTGAGCTCACCAAACCTGGAAGGTACACTAAAGATGGACGAAACCCTCCAAAGTGCTTTTCTGGGCGTCCGACTCGGATCTTTCTTCGGTGCGCCGCTGAGCACGTTGGGCAACTGATACTGTAGACTTCGGCATTCCTCATCCCGCAGGAAGATTAGTAAATCCGTGTCAATCGCTTGCTAAACCATGCAGAAGAGTTTCTCAAGCAGAAAAAGAGTCCCGTGGAAGGAATGACAGGCTGAAATAAAGCAGGTTTTTTTCTTTTTGAAATCTCTCCTCGGCTCATCCTGCAGAGTTAATTAGTGAACTTGTGTTGTACTTTGGGGAATATGGGTGCACACCTTTTTCTTTTTCCAATATCAGAATTCCTACTCGCACATCTTAACGATGAGAGAAAGTTTCTGAGAAAAACTGTGAAGAGGAATTTCCACCCTAATCCTTGAAATCTGTGAGGAATGTCAGGTCAGAATGTGGGAGCATGTGTGCAGACCCCAAGGCACTTCTTCGTGCTGCAGCTTTTAATATTTCTGCCTGTGTGGATTTCTGTTCTCGCTGCTCTCTCTCTCATGACGTGTTTGCTGTTCCGCAGGTCGGTGGCAGGGGGCTCGTTGGATAGTTTCTCGCGGCGTCTGCGGCCGCCGTTCTGCTGGACAGCATGCGATCGGAGGATGCCGTGTGAGTCGGGCCTCGCTGCTCTGCGTCTCACCTCTCCGTCCAGAGGAATGACGGCTCTGTGGTGCTCACTCTGGATTTCTTTCCTCCTGCCGCTCTGCGTGGCCCCGGCCAGGCTGCCCACCGCTCAGCCCACAGGTAGGACACAACTTTAAAACTGCTTACTGACACTGCTCTGGTTTCTGTCTGCACGGAAAGTTCAGAGCTCTGCTGGAGACACTTGAGCAACATTTTGGGGCGATAACTGCTGGACAGTTTTGTGTTGACACCGTTGATCCTTTAACCCTCTGAACTCTACATGGCTTTTGCTTTTCTTCCTATTTCCTCCAATGGAAACAGCACAACCACGACTAGAAGCACAGAGAGCTCAGAAATATCTGACACAGCTGTAATGTGAAAAGACTTGTGCAAAATTTTTCCAAATGCTCATAGCACACAGCACAACTCTACAAACTATAGGTATTACTTGTAAACACAGCCTGCAGTTAAGTTTAGAACTCGTTTATTTTGTGTGACTTGACTGTTGGTTGTAGCTGAGTCATGAGTGCACTCACACTTGCACCAGAAAGCACAGAATTTTTCATTTTTTGCAGAATCTGGTTAGTGCAAAGGCGTCTTTTTTGGCAAATGTTTAAATGCAGAAAGCGGGGACAACAAAGCTTTTAATTTGTGTCCATTCTCGTGTCCTATCTGCTTTGCGTAAACACAGCCTGCAGTTAAGCTGAAAACTCCCTGAATTTTAGTCAGCTGACTGTTGGTTTCTGCTGAGTCATTAAAGTTGTCACAGTTGCAGCGAGGAGTGCAGAATTTTTTGTTTTTTACAGAATCTGATTATTGCAAAGGTTTTTTTTTTTGTACAAATTCTACCATTTTTATTTAGTTTGCACGCTTGTCTCCTCTCTGCTCTGTGTAAACACTGCCTGCAGTTCAGCAGAGAAGTCTGTATTTTTATCATCATGGCTTGTCAGTTGCAGGAGGAGTGCAGAAGTTCTTGTTTTTTAAGCTTATTTCTGACAAATCTTCAAATGAGACATGCAGAATGAACTTATTTTGAAGAGACATAATGATTTAAACTTTAGATTTGGTTGATTTTCTGGACTGAACAAGTTTAGGGATCATCAGAAAGTTGACAACTCAAGTGTTATTTCTGCTTTAAAGTTCCTTGTTCTGATAAATGGTGTAATTTTGGTGATTTTTTTTTACAAACACAAGGTGCCTGTCTGGTTTCAGACGTTGTGGCTTTTGAGCAGTTAAACAAAGTGGAGGGGTCGCGCATGAATCACGAGCTGCCGGACAAAACAGGCGCCGCGCATGAGGTGACAATAAAACCACAAGAAAAGCGACAGTTTTCTTCTTTTTTTTTGTGCGGCACAATAACAAAAGAGTCCTCCTTGAGTCGTCTTTATATTGAGTCATAAACGAGGATAAAAAGGATCCTCGCTCAGCAACGAGAGAGACAGCGCTCGGCTCATCGTACACATTCGTCGACGCGCTAATGGGACGCCTGCTTTGAACTCGCCTCACTTTTTCTGTGTGTTCATCACTTCAAATAAGGGCATTTTAAAGGGAACATTTATTGTTTATGCCAATGTGGTTCCTTTTTTTTAATTTTACAAGGAGGATTTAATTGGACTCTTCTCGGTTCGCTGAGCTTAGCGCGATTCCTCCCTCTTTGTTCTCGAGGCAGAGAAATACCCAAAGATCAATCCAAAGTAAACGTCGACTGTGTTTGCTTTAATCTCTCCATATTGCACCAAAAAAAAAAAAAGAAAAGAAAAACTAACACAGCAGCAGAGTAATCTTTTTCTGCGGTGTTAGCCAAGAGTTGTTTTCCCTCTCCCTCTCTGTCTCCTCCGCCCCGTCGCTGCTTCTCTTTTTATGTGAGAGTTATTTAAAATGAGTCTTTGACACACTTTACACGCTACAGTGCATTAAGAAAGATGAGGGCACTTTCTGGAGAGGACCCAGCTGTCTTTTGCGAGCTCAGATAGTCCGTGTGTCTACGCAGGAGTTACAGCTTCTTGAACTTGTGTGTGTGTGTTGAGTATATCGTGGCTGTTTTTCAAATAACTGAACTCGAGGCTGCACGATATTGAGGAAAAAAATTGCGATAGATTGTTTTTCTAGGATAGATCATAAGAAAACTGTTCTGAAACAGTCATTTGAGTGATTGTGGTGATTTTGTCAGAGGGTTGGATGTGCGTTGAAAGTGAAAAAATCATTTAATAAAGCTGTTTGTATGCTTTCGTATGTCGTGCATTAGTGACAAAGGCGTGCAAAGTTCCTTTTTGTTGGCTTTACACTCGTCAGCCGAAGCTTTGTTGTGCAGATTGTTGTGCAAATTTGTGCGTTCGTCAACTCCTTGCTTTCTGTTGCTGAAATATTTCCATACAGTTCGTCTTTTGCAACCAAATCATCCTTTTTCTATGTTTTTACTCTGAATTTTTATCACTTAACTGTTGCTTGCAGCTGATTCATTGATGGCTTCACAGTTGCACAGAGGAGTGCAGAATTTTTAATTTTTTGTTAAATCTAGCTAAAGCACATTGATAGCTTTTGGCAAATTTCTACACAAGACATGTGATTTTGATGGAATATTGTGATTTATTAGTGTTTAAGTCGTGTTTTTTGTTCATACTGTGACTCTGCATGCTATAGATATTTCACTACTTAGATTTTCCATTTGTTTCTGTGCTTGTCTACCATCTTCTGTGTGAATCTCATCCAAAGAGTTACAGAATTATTGTCACATACCTGTTGGTCATAGCTCAGCCAGTCAAGATCTTTTAGTTAGGCAGAGGATTGTAAAATTTTTTGTTTGTTACAGACTCTAAAAACAGCAAACGGTTAATTTTTGACAATTTTTTTTAAAATGAGACATGTAGAATAAAGTGATTTTGATTGAATGTCCCGACAGAATAGATGAGTAGTTCAAGGACAGTTGGTTCTGTTCTTAGAGTTACTAACTCTTTAGCAATTTTGTAAAAAGATAAGATGCATTTCAAACCTGCTGATGGGTTTCCGAGGGTTAATCTGCAAAGCTGACTGCTGAGCAAAAACTTTATTAACCTGGAAAACGTTTCCATTTTAGGCTTGTTTATCCTTTTTTTTTCTTTTCGTCTTAACTGTGTAAAATTAAAACCTGATTAACAACAGCTCTGAAAGGGGAAAAACCCAGCTGTCATGTTCACTCGGTGACTTTAAACAGACTTGCGTTTTGACATCAGTTTGATATGTACTTGCCCCCAAAAGGCTGTAAAACCTGCCTGGGGCTGCTCTGACAGCCAGAACTCTCCCTGGGTGTGAATTCCAGCGTTCATCGCAAAAAAAAATCCCCTCTCTCTCCTCTCCGCTCTCTGCTTTCTGCCTCCCCCCCTTCCTCTGCCCTCTCTCATGTAAAAAAAAAAAAAAAAAAGCCAGAGACGTTTTGTGATTTCGTCCGCCTGATTGCCTTCCCTGCTGGGAGCCATCGCTGCCCATCATGCTCGGTATCATCCAGAAAGCTTTTTTCAAACCGCTCCAGGAGGCGAGTGTTTGGGCTGTGATCTCCGTCTACCTGCAGCCAAACGCGGCCCTGAGGAGGATAGTGTTTCAGGTTCGCTAATGTTTGTCGTGTCGGGCGCGTTGAGGGGCGATTAATCTGATGTGGAGCGTGTAGTCGTGAGAAGGATTCCTACTGAGTGAGCGGTAGGATGCTGAAAATGTTTCTCGACTTTCTTTTGTAACTAAAAACTGAACAACCTGCATCTGGAAGCTTCAGTCGATACACAAGACTTTTTTTTTGTGCTTAAGTATCTATTTGTATGTAATAATCTCATTAGCTGGGAGTTAATGGAGAGTCTAATGGAGATGACCCACGTTGGCCTCCTCTAGACGCTGTTTGTTACATTTGTTTGATCCTAATAACAGCAGAAATCTAATAAAAAAAACACCCACTTGATGCATTTTTTCTTATGCAAATACAGATCAAGGCTGAGTTTGCTCTTTCAGTTGCAGTGAAAGTGATGATAAATGATGTCTACATTGTGCCGTGAGCTTTCCTCTGGAGCCCGACTGATACTGATGCTAAAAAACAATATTGAAAAAGTGAAAAGTACCAACACTGACACGCCAGCTGGTATTAGATACGCATATGTATGTGTATTAACGTTCCGATAATGTTGATTTTACAAACACGTTAGCGACTTTTTTGCGGAAGCGCCACTCGACTCTGCGTCACCGTCTACTCGGCTACATGTGCTGCGAGTTTCTTTTCCGATTTGAATGCGGTCGTGCGCTCCCATTTTCAGCCAAACAACCCCGGTGATGCCGTCACGTCAACGTGGCTAACGATGACCATCCCGGTGGGCATTAAGCCAAGCTGAAGTCTTTGTCATGGTGCCCCCTTTGCTAGCTAAACTCCCACAATGCTCTCTGCCTGCCAACATGAGCTACCTATAACCTGAGCTACCACCTTCTTGGGTTGCCAGAGCGTGAAACGACGAGAGGCTCCACCTGGTGGCACAACCAGGTACTACAGATAATCAACAAAACATGCATGTTCTTTGTCCTTGTTGCTTAAATTTTTACCGACAATTTATCAATGAACCGATAATCATTAGCATCCCTAGCTGAGAGTTTTGCAAAGAATCGAGCCGCTCTGCTGGAAAAACACTGTAATGAAAATATTTCAACATTAGCATTTCTTTCTCAGCACTATGTTCTGTTAAAAAAACAAGGTACTTAAATTGGAACATATATGCAGATGTATCTGGGCCAATATTAGCCGATAATGTTGGTTAATGTGTCGCTCGGTCTCGCTGTGTTTGTGCAGAAATTCATCCTGTGCAGCCAGCGAGCTTCAGGCGGCCCGATGGAGGCTTTCATCGCCTCTCATTTGCATAAATAATGGAGCACATGGCCTTGTGGGCAGCGTGAGCGTAGAGGTCAAAGGTTCAACCACACGACCAGAAGCTTCTCTCTCCTTACACCGACCGCCTGTGGTGCAGTTTAGAGCGAAGAATACTGCATGTGAAATCACTGGACGTAGACTTTTTTTAAAATTAGAAATCTGCAAATTTCTGGTTCTGAATGAGAAATTAAAGCGTTAAATGTGGAGCTAATTAACAGCCCTCTGGAATATTGCATTTTCTTCGTTAAGTTGAGGAAACGATCTACAGCTCGTTGCTCTCCTGCTGACGGTTTGGATGCTTCCTGATTATTGCAGTGATGATTTGAGTTTATTCTCTCACGCTGAGCCGACGATCTGGTGCCTCTGGGCAGCGATATTTTTAAAAAGCTTAATCACAGTTTGCAGGGTTGGACGTTTTTAAACATTGGATAAGGAAAAACTGAATGAAGACGCTGCAAGAGCTCAAAATACTCAGTGTTGTTGTTCGAAGTCGTAACCTTCAGGGTCCACACCGGTGAAGCTCTGTTGTGTTTGCGCCCACATGCGGCGAACTCTCTGCCCGGCAGGCGTCTCCGGCCCGGGTCTCGTCTCCCCCGTGGTCCCCTGGCCTCCAGCAGCGTTGCCCCCGTCCACAGATGGACGAGCAGTGGGGGCAAAGTGACTGTCGTTTACTGGCAGATGGCACGATTTCCCCCCTCAGCCGCCGCCGCAGCACCGGGCTCGCACCAACAACAAAAAAATGTCACTGAGGTTCGTGTTTTTCTGTGCGCGGCGACCTTTTTAGTGGATTTAGGGTCAGCAATTAGTAGAAACGCCCTTGAAAGTTTGTAAATATTAATTCAAAGTAATCGGTTTGCAAGTTGCACAACCGTTTTTTTAGTATTTTCCCCAAACTGTTTATGTTGTGGGTGAGCTGCTGCATATTCATCATGTGGATGCGACCAGCAGCCCCTGAGGGCCCCTGTAGGTATGTTTGGGCCAGAATGATTCTTTTTTTTAAAAAAGCCTTTAGAAGAGAAGCTGCCGTTATTGCACAGACTCTCTGTTTAACCCTCTGAACCCAAAAAGCCGCCGCCGGGTGTGAAAGGCATGTTATCTTTTTTTAAAAAATCACCATTTATCAGAGTCAGAAACTGTAAAAACTGAGAATTTTCAACTTTGCAGCAGCCCTTGAACTACTCATCTGTGGCCTGCGGTTCTAATCACTAATCTTTAAATCGTGATATTTGATTCTACATGCATTTTAAAAATTAGCCAAAAAAACCCAGTTTCATTGAATTAGATTCTGTAAAAGATGAAAAATGCTGCGTTTCTCGGTGCAACCAGGAAGATATTAGCGACACAGATGAGAACAACGGTCACGCAACTAAAATTCACAGACTTTTTAAGCTGAACTGGGCTGAACTGCAGGCAGTGTTTACGCAGCGCGGATAGGAGAAACACATTAAACATGTAAATAGCAAAATATATATAATATTTAGAGTCACCATCATTTTTTAAAATATTGATGACAACTGTGGACACTCGGAAAACTATTGTACATGGGATTTTAGGTTTTTTCAATTTTTAAAAAATAGCTAATCGAAGAAATTCAACTTTCGTTTCTTGTTTTTTTCCTGATTTATGGTGTTTTAAGTTTATTTTACAGAACCGGTGATGTTTCTGAGTTCCCTTCACTTCTACCTATGGTTGTGTTGTTTCCACAGAGGTGCAGGACTTTATATTGCAGTGAAAAATGGGCCCACAGTGGGTTCAAATGTGACAGGAGCAAAAAAGAAAAACGTCCAGAGGGTTAATGTGCTTTATTTGTGTCTCGTGTCTGCTGTTGTCGTGCTTGATTTTGTGATTTTTTTGTGATTTTATAATCTTGTGCCATCCTGGAAAGATCACCGTTGAACTGTTTGGAGTTTCTTATGTTAAATATATATATGTGTATGTGTGTATATATATATATATATATATGTATATATATTTTAAAAACAGAGTGTTTATTTCCCACAAGGCCTCGCAAAGAAATCATCTCACAGTTTATAGAAAAACTCCAGAATTACGCTTTAAAACTAAATAAAAGTCTTGGAAGGCAGCCAACGACATGCAGCGTTGAATAAATCCCGGCCTTATTCCCTGCTCTCTACTTGTGCATGTGTGAGGTAAAGGAGCCACTGTGGTCCCTGAGAGTTTCCATTAAGTCCTCGGTGATGTCGTCTCGGTGTGCAGCGCTGTTTATTTCTCCTGAAGGCTGGTGGCATTTCCAAATGTTAAAAAAGAAAAAAAAATGTTTGATGACAAAGAGCAGAGTTCTGTGTTGTTATTCGTCTGCCTGCTGTATTTACTGACCACCCGCTGCCCCCAACGCCCTGCAGAGCTCCACTGCGACGTTTTTTTTTTTCTTCCTTTCTTTCTGTGAAGCTGCAGTTGCATCGCCTCGTGTCTGCAGCAGCGGAGGCGGATCGCGAAAAGACGATGAAATTAAAGGACAGCAGAGTTTCTTGTGAGACGCTCGGGGTGCGTGTGGTCACTCTGCCCTTCAGACGGAGAAAGAAAGCGAAATGTGTGTCGATTTTCGAGGCAGAAAATAGCAGTGTGTGTGTGTGTGTGTGTTTGAGGTCGTTGACCCCCCGCCTTCCTCCTGGCAGAGACTGTAAATGTCAGCAGGGGTTGTTTGGGTCATTAGGAGTCTCGTTAAAACGGCGGCATTTGCAGATTTACGCTCCACACTTCACACTGTCGTCTCTTTTTGTCTCTTTCCACACTCCCTACTCTCTCTCCCTCTCTGTCTTATAGTTTTTTATAAAACCTCTCCTGTGCTTTGAAGACGGCAGCGCTGTCCTGAAGGTAGACGGTCCGCTTACAGCCGAGGTTTCTGTCAAAACCCACATTTCATGGCGTGAAGCGCTAAAGTTTCACCCCCTTTATTGTGTTTTTTAAATTTATTCGAGCAGGATGTTTGTGTCTGTTGCCGTCCTGTTGCAGCAGCAGAAGGGCTTTTAAGCTGCTTTGGTTCTCCTCTAGTCTGTCCTAAAACCCGTCTGAAGCCCTCTTCAGACATGAAATAAGCAACACCGCTGGTTTTATCAGTGTATTAAAGGGACGGCCTTCTATTGTGCAGTAACCTGAGTGTGTCCCAGGAGACATTTGTATTGTTATTTAGGTTGTTCTGCAAAACTATGGATGCAGCTTTTACAGAATATGTACTGTCCAATTCTAGCTTGGCAGAATGCATCTGTTAATGCAACGACATTCAGCTCTGCAGGTCAGACTTGTGTTGGCGTGAAAGTGATGCAGGAGTCCTACCAGGTCTCATTTAATAACGCTGGTGTTGTGACTTCTGTGGAGAAGTGACTCTTTATAAGCATCCTCTCCTCAAGCTGACAGGAACTTCCATCGATGCAGCAATTCAAACATGATTTTTTCACATTTTTTGTCCAGCAGCGCTAAAACAAAGCATGCTTTCTTTTCCAAATCATGCAGTTCCTGTGATATTCAGCTCGGACAACGTCTTCAGCTTCAGATTGATTTCCAGACATTCAGACATGAAGCCGATGTTGTCAGATAATATGTTCAAATACCACTGACATCACAGCGAACGCCTGTAAAATACTTTATAATAATTAATAAATAATCGCAAAAATCTTTAGTGGGTTGAAGTGCAGTTTTTTTTTAAAAAGTATAATTTCACAGCTAGATGGTAAAACAATAAATTATATTTCAGATATCTTATTAGGAATCAACAAGCAAAACCAAATCAAATTAGTTGATTCCCAGAAAATTAATAACATTTTTCCTGTGATTTATTTATTGCGATTTATTTTCTGCAAATCAACAAATATCTGTAAAATAATTACCTTTTTTTGCCGATTTGGTCTGCTTTTTTTTTTTTTTTTTTGAACAGTCAAAGTGTAAATTGACTTTTTTTTCTGTGATTTTACAATTTATTTTTTTCAATTTAGCAAAAAAAGGGAAAATCTGTATAGCAGCACAAAATCTTTCTAAAAATTGCAGCTAAAAATCTTTTTTTTTTTACATGACATACTTTTAGATGCTGTCAGATAATATTCTCACATAATGTTCAAATAACTGCAAATATAACGGTCAAATGTCATAGAAGAATAAATTCAAAAGTTTAACAAAACAGGGAAAGCCTGTATTAAAAATTACAGCCCAAACTGTTAAAATATATGAATTTCCACAGTGACGTTATGCCCTCAGCGGGAAAGAATTAAGCTTTCGCAGAAGTCGTGCACTTTACCATTTGTCAGATAGCTTAAAAAACCCACATCTTTCCACTAAAAATGTCTCCAGGTCACGAAACGAGGCCAGAATTCCCTTTAAACCCTGAATCCTTTCATAAATCTGGTTTGGAGAAGCGTGGAGAGTAACGTTGGCCACAAGTACAAATTGCTGATGTAGCTCTGCTCTGATAAATCTGTGTTTTTAGCACTAAAATGCCTCTCCAGCGTGCATGTTTGGAGGTATTTCCCGGAGTGTTATTTACGGTGCAGCCCTCCACATCGCCACCCTTTAATCATCCAATTATGTAAATGAGCCTCCTCCATGTGTGGGCTTAACATGGCTTTCTGGAAATTGGACCGTTCATCACAAGTTGAGCGTAAAGTTACTCCGAGTGCTGCTTCTTCTTCTTCTTCTTCTTCTTCTTCTTCTGTAGCAGCAGCAGCGATACTCTGGCTTTTCCGCGTGCTCACTTCCCCTGGCAACGCTATCAGGAAATCTTTTGGCAAGCGTGGGAAGCATGCGGGCCAAACAAGCTTTTGGAGAATGACGATGTGTGTGAACAATGGCTGTTCTATCCTCAGTCCATCAGGCACTTAATCCAGCAGACACTTTAGACACTTCTCTGGATGGGAATTAAACATTAAACACGGCTAAGAGTTCCATTTAACAAGGGATCACGCTCCGGCTCGGCGGGGTTTTACGGCGAGCCCTCGTCACCTGGGCCGAGTTTCTGGTTGAACCTGCAGAGTTTCACGCGTCGCGAATTCATCTAAACATGTTGGTGTCCCTCGGCCTGAGCACATTATGCATTAAAGAGGCATTACCGTCTAGACGCAGTGTTTTCCCAAGGATAACACGCACACACAGTCGAGCAGGAGCAGGAAAAAAAGAAGAAGAAGCCGGTTGCTTAGCAAAATGTTATTAAAGGTTTTCGTATCAGATCTCAGACTGCAGTTGAAATTGGTCGGATTGAATCACGCTAAACTGTGAAACAAAAAGCGTCTTTATGTTCCGGGACCGGAGGCTGGGAAGCTCCTCGCTGCACTTTGTTGCTTTTTATTGTCACTCTTATCTCTTCATCGGTGACTTCAGTGTGTGAACTTCTGCAGAAGTCAACTGCGGCTCTCAGGTTAACCCTCTGAGCTCCGAGCTGTTTTAGTCACCGTGGGCTCATTTTTACCACAATATAAAGTCCTGCACCTCTATGGAAACAGAACAACCACAGCAAGACAGACAGGGAACTCAGAAATGTCTTCTCTGAAATATTGCACAGTTAAAGTGGCATAAATCATAAAAAAACAGAAACCAAAGTGGCATTTCTTCGTTTACTTATGTTACAGAAATTAAAAAAAAAAAAAAAAACTTGAATCAACATGTGCAGCATTTTTCCACATTCCCACAGGTGTTACCAATATTTACAATAGAGACTGTGCATACTATAAACATTTTACTACTTGCATTTTTATTTTGCGACCATGCTTCCTCCTCCCTGCTCTGTTTGCACACAGCCAGCAGTTCAGCTGAAAACTTACTGAATTTTTGTCATGTGACTGTTGGTCGCAGGTGGGTCACTAATGGCTTCGTAGTTGCGAGGAGGTACACCGAATTTTTTCTTTTTTACAGAATCTGGTTAGAGCAAACGGTTTATTTTTGCAGAATTTTTACACGAGACGTGAAATAAAGCGATTCAGATGAAATATCAATATTTAGAGCTTGGTTCAGTTTTCTGATGAAGAAAATGCCACTAATGAGTAGCTTAATGGTCGCAATAATTTAAAAATCTGAATATTTCCTTTGTTTTCACAGGTCCTGACTTTGATAAATGGTGTAATTTTAGCAATTTTTTCAAAAAGCTAACGCGTTTAGTTATCAGATCACGACAGATATTTAACTATTTACATTTCTAAGTTGTTTTTGTACTCGTCTCCTCTCTGCTCTGTGTGAACACAGCCTGCAGTTCACCTGAAAACTCCTTGATTTTTTTGTCACATGAGTGTTTGTCACAGCTGAGTCACTGATGGCTTCACAGTTGTGCTGAGGTACAGAGAATTTTTAGTTTTTTACAGAATCTGATTACAGCAAATGGTTTATTTTTGGCAGATTTTAAGGTTAGATTTGGTCAAATTTACTGATGGAACAAGGTCTGTTGCAAACTCTCTGTTTTGACAATTTCTGACAGACAAATACTGTAATTTGGCAAGCTTTCCTTTAAAGAATACATGTCTGGTTGTTAAATCACTGTACATACCTCTTTACTCACATTTTTAAGTTTTAAGTTGTGTAAACACTGCCTGTAGTTCAGCCGAGTGATCACAACATTTTATTTATGACTGCTGGTCACAGCTGGATCAGTTATGGTGTCTTGGTTGCACTGAAAAGCGAAGAATTTTTAATTTTTAATTTTTTTTTTTACAGAATCAGGTTATAGTAAATGGTCATTTTTGGCAAATTTTTAAATACAAGTGTGTCATTTCAATGACATATTACAATTTCAAGCTTAGATATAGTTAATTTTCTAGACAAAATCAAAAGTCAAACATGAGAAGTTCAAGGATTGTTGAAAAGTTCAAAATTCAACCATTTTTTCAGTTTTTACGGTTCCTAGCTCAGACAAATGGTGAATTTTTGGTGATTTTAAATGTATATATATATAGTGTGATTGTTGCTGGCGTGTCTCAGGTTCCAGAGGTTTAAATGTCCACCTCACCCTTCACTGGATTTGCAGAAACGTAGCAGACAGCAGTAGATCAGTAGGTCATTGTCGGCCGGCGGCCTTCGTACGAACCTCGTCTGCGGGCCACAGCTATGTATGTATTAATACGCCTCATTAATGCCCTTTGAAAGGCCGTCTGCACACCGTCGGATGAATTATGGATGAAACGCCGACCTGTCTGCGTGCTCTGCTCACGTCTAACCTCTGCCACCTTCTCTGCAGTCACGTTTCTTTTCCTTTCGCTCCCTTTCTGAGCGCACACAGACTCTACAAACACCTTCAATCTATCCATACATGTGCTCGCTTCTCTTTTTTTTCTCTCTCTTTGGCAAGCCTCCATCGGATTGGAGGCCCTTTGATGGCTGCATGTTGGGCTTGTTTCGGCCTAATGATGCCTCTGCAGCACGTTCCTGCTGCGCGCCGTTTGATGCTCACCTGTGCACGTCCTCCGGCTCGGTTCAGGGCGGCCCTCGGCCCGCCGGCTGACAGTGGCGCTGACATACGGCGGGTTTTTAATTACAAAGCTCCCCTTAAGGAAATTGTTGAGATGCTTGCGAGATAAGGCCGACATGGAGGGAAACAAAAAGGCTCGTTGTGTGGAAGCAGCTAGACGGAGAGCTGCAGGTTAGTCGGCTGGTTGGAGATGTCAGAATGTTTCCACGATAGAGAAGAAAATAGAGTTTGAACGGTACTGCAGTGTATGTACACTATATACTGTATATAATATGTACAACAAACAGTATATACACTATATACTGTATGTATAACCAACAGTATAGACACTATATACTGTATACAATATATACAATATACAGTAAATATACTATACACAATGCAGACTATATACAATATGTACACCATATACAATAAACACTATATTATACACTATATACAATATACAGTATATATATACTATATACGATGTAGACTATGTATAGCATATACAGATAATGGATGGATGGACTATGTATAGTATATATACTGTATACAATAAACAATATATACATTACACTATACACTGTAAAATATACTATATATATCATATACAGTATATATACTATATACAATGTACCACATAGAGTATATACACTGTATACAATGACCATTATATACACTATATACAATATATAATGTACATGATATACACTATATAGTCTATACAGTATAGACTATATAGTGTATATACATTATACAGTATGTACACTATATCTTATATACATCATATACTACATACAATATGCACTATATTTGCAATATACATTATATATTATTTTCAATATATATAAACTGTATACAACGTATACCACACAGTATATACACGACATACACTCTATAATCTGTATGCAGTATATATAATATATGCACTATATACACTATACCATATACACTATATATCATATGCATTTGCAGTATATACAATGTATACACTAAATACCTTATATACACTACATATAGTATACACTATATACACTACATATGATATATACACTGTTTACAGTGTGCACCAATAAACAGCTACATCATCACACTGGGTTTTATTATACATCACTTTCTTCTCTTCTTACATTTTCTGTCTTTCTTTCTTGTTTGTTTCTTTTATTCTTTCTGTCTTGTGTGTTTCTTTCTTGTCAAAACATTTTTGTGCCTCGACTCGGCTGGTTGACGGTGTTTCATTTAAAAGTTGAGCCATCCTCTGCCTTCGCCTCGCTGACGTCTCCGTCTCTACGCTGTAACTGCACCACCACGGCTGGCCTGTCGTGATGGATGGCAGCGGCGGCGGCAGAACGCGGCCAGGATCCTCCGCGCACGTTTGAACGCGTTTTGCGAGCGACATGGCAGCGTCTGAGCCAGCCGAGCCGTTGGAAGACTGTGTTTTGTTGCTGGCAGAAGCAAACAGATGGCAGGTTGTGTGCTGAGCTGTAAGGAGTCCAACACACACAAACGCACGAGGGCCAGGAGAGACGATCCAGAGCCGATCTGTCCTCCCGTCACTCAGCCACACAAATAGACGAGTCTCTGAGCCGGCCCTTGTGGCTCGGCGCTGTTATTTTACCTCTATTACCAACTTAAAGTGTGTTTACTCGACCGTTGTCTGGTTTCTGTTTGTGTGGTTCTGCTTGTGAATGAAGGGAGGACTACAAATCCTCTCTCTCTTGAATGCTGTTAAATTCACATGCATACTTGTTCTTTATGTCGTTTGTTTCTCTTATATATGAACAAAATAATTATACCTTATATCAGTGAAGGAGTGTTGATACCAGGGTTTGGCCTCCATGTATTTTTACTATTACTTATTTTTACTGACCCCAAACTCACCAAAATGCCAAAATTACACCATTTAAATTAAATATATAATTGTTGTTGTACAGAGTTTCTGTTTTTTTACTGTCTGTCTGTCTGTCTGTCTCACTGTCCACTAAGCAGAAGCAGATCAGTCTGGTTCTGCTGCAGCACATTTACATTTCTGTGAATGAAAGCAGAGCCAGCAGACAGTGTGTGTGTCAGTGTGTGTTAGTGTGTGTGTTATAATGTGTGTGTTACTGTGTGTGTGTGTGTGTGTGTTATAGTGTGTGTGTTACAGTGTGTGTGTCTCTTTCATCTTCGTCCTCCCTCTGTCTCCTTCTTCCTCTTCTTCTTCTCTTCCTCCTCTTTCTTCATCCCTCCTTCTTCTTCTCTTTCCTCTTCCTGCGAACACCTTTCCACACATCTGCTCTCTCTGTCTCTTCATCATCTTCATCATCGTTTTCCTCTTCCTCATTACACCAAATTTAAATTAGTTCCATTAACTTTAACGAAGCAGCGTTGTATCAAACAGAGGTGATTGTTCAGAGTATAGAACACAGTATGGTTTGAACATCGCTGCAGTAAAAGTAGTACACTGAATACTAAACAGTACACAATATACACACGGATACACAACTACAGCACCACACTGTTGTACTGGTTATGTCCTCCTTATTGTCTTTGTTTGTTGTTTGTTTTGTTTGTTTGTTTCTCTTTTCTTTCCTTTTTGTTTTTTCTGTTGTGTTTTGTTTGTGTTTCTTTCTTTCTTTTGTTTCTTATTTGTTTTTTGTTTGTGTGTGTGTTTGTTTCTTTTGTGTGTTTGTTTCTTGTTATGCTAGTTTGTTTTTTGTTTCTTTCTCTTGTTTGTTTGTGTCTTGTTTTTTGTTTCTTGGTTTGCGTCTTTCTTTTATCCTTACTTGTTTGTTTGTTTGTTTGTTGTTTGCTTGTTTGTTTCTTGTTTTTGTGTTTCTTTCTTTCTCTTGTTTGTATCTTTCTTGTTTTTTGTTTGTTTGTTTTCTTGTTTTGTGTCTTTCTTCCTGACTTGTTTGTTGTTTTGCTTGTTTGTTTGTTTTTGTTTGTATGTTTCTTTCTTTCTTGTTTTCTTTTGTCTGTGTTTCTTGTTTGTTTTCTGTTTGTGTGCTTCTTTCTTGTTTTGCTTGTTTGTTTCTTTCTTTCTTTCTTGTTTTGTTCGTGTTTCTTGTTTGTTTTTTGTTTGTGTTTCTTTCTTGTTTTGTTTGTTTTTATCTTCTTTCTTTCTTTCTTTCTTTCTTTCTTTCTTTCTTTCTTTCTTTCTTTCTTTCCCTGCCTCCCTGCTCGGTAATGATGTGTATTCTGTGTTCTGTGTTGTCGCCCTCACATGAGCTTCTGTTTAAATCTGCCCCACATCATCCAGGGCAGCTGACACATCTAATATTGAAACCAAACTCCCTCCTCCTCCCCCCGTCCTCACCCCCGACTCTCCCCTCGTGTTATTTTGCCAGGAGAGCTAAAATAATAAACCCTTGTACCGTCTGCGGAGCGTAATGGAAGCCTTTAGCTCCCTGGAAAGAGGAGAAAGAGAGACTCGGCGTTGTTCTGGCTCGCTGTGACAGCCGAGCCGGTTTTGGGTTTTTCTAAAATAACCCACGTCAGAATATTTTTCAAAACTCCCGTGAAATGTTATTTTTTGACTGTGGTGCATCTGGTAATTGGCTGCATTTTTTCCCCGTGTGACAACTTTCCCTTTGCAGCCCGTGCAGCGAGCGACCGGCGGTTTATCTGCTGCGTGTCGCCGCACAGACGCAATCAAAGGACATTTATTTAAGCCGTGAAATGGCCCGACTTTCTAGTGTTGGGTTTGTTTAATATTCCTGCTGAATAGAGATGAAAGACAGCTTTTAGCTTTATCTGGTACAATACGGTTTGTGCATTTTCCCTGCAAACTAAACGAGACATACAGTCAGCTACGTGACCTTTTTCCATTACTGAAAAAGAGCTGAACCATCCTGCTGATACAGTGGCCTCCAGCAACAACAAACTCTAAGAAAGCAACACAGAACAAATCTAAATGATTAAATCAATACTGTACTCATCAATTGCGCAGCTGATTTCTCCAAAACTGTGCACATTTATGGTCATTTGTTTGGTAACTATGCAAATCTGCCCTTTTTGACTGCTGTCAAAAATAAAAAATAAAAATTGCCAAAATTCCACCATTTGTCAAAGCAAGAAACTGCAAAAACAAAAAAAATGTGGGAATTTTCTACTTTCTGACAGTCTTGTAGAACCACTACTTTGTGACGTGCCGTTCCTTTAGGAAAATTTACTAAATCTAAGCTTAAAATACAGATTTTTCGTCAATATCAGTTTATTTAGTTTTATTCTACATGTCGTAATTTCAATAATCGTCAAAAATAAGCTGTTTCCTCTAATTAGATTCTGTAAAAAATGAAAAAAATCAGCACTTTTTGGCACAACTGTGAAGCTAATAATGAATCAGATTTGACTAACAGGCACAAGGCAAAAATGTTAGGTTTTTGTTTGATTGAACTGGGTTGAACTGCAGGCTGTGTTTGGACAAAACGCACAGAGGCAAGTGTGAATATGTAAGCAGTAAAAAACCTATTGTTTGAAGAGCCACCATTTGTTTTTTTTCTAGTATTTGTAACACCCGTGAGCTCGTAAAAAATGTTGGACATGTTGATTCCAGGTTTTTCCAAAGAAATTTAGCTTTTTTGTTTGTTTGTTTTTTTTTATGCTATATGACACTGTCAGTTTGTTGTGCTGCCCAAAAGACATTCCTGAGTTCTCTCTCCTTCTAGTCGTGGTTGTTCTGTTTCCACAGAGCTGCAGGACTTTATGTTGAAATAAAAAATGAGCCCACAGTGAGTAAAAATGTGACAGGAGCCAAAAAAGGGAAACACCCAGAGTTCAGAAGGTTAATCAAACTGTGTTTTCATGATCAATTCCTGTTTTTTAGTGAGTAAAAATGCCAAATATATATGTTCAGCTTTTCTCTATTTATTATTCTCATTCCATAGAGTCATGCTCTGGTTCACATGCAGCCTCGAACCGCCATCTCCGAGCCGGAGATCAGTCGGGAGTCGAGTGCGAACGCTTTGCTCCGTGTCGCGCCGCCGCCGCCTCAATGAGGAAGCAGTTGTACATGTTGGACGTGTGAAGTACTTTGCCGTTGCGTCGAGCTCCTTTAGGAAACTCCATTGACTCTTTAATGAATGAGAAACGCAGGACTGTAGGGGAACGTCGCCATGGTTACCAAAGGGGTCTCCATAGATACGGCAGGATGGATACCTACAAGGCACTTATTAGCAATGCTAGCGGTCTCAAGTTAATTACAGTAACGTTTAGAATGAGTTTATTCCACTTGTTTTGCATTAACTCGCTGAAATCTGAGCAGCTTCTGGGCATTTTTTTTTTTCTCCTGTCACGTTTTGACTCGCAGTGAACTCATTTTTCACTGCAAGTTAAAGTCCAGCACCTCTATAGAAACAGAACAACCAGGACTAGAAGGACAAAGAGCTCAAACATGTCTTTTGTGCAGTATAGCAAAGGTACAATGCAATACATCATGAAAGAAAACGAAAAGAAATTCTCGCTCTTGTCAAATATTGAATTACTTCTCATTCAGTATACTGGCTGATGTTAAAACGGTTGATTTGCCTTGATTAAAAATATATATATCTATATATCTTAAAGCTTCAACACATGAAGCCAAAACTCTTTGCATGATTAGAAATTATTGGGTGCAAGTGAGGAATAAAGCAAGAGTTCAAAGACAAAAACATTGCTGTTAATCCTGTGAACGCGAAGCTGTTTCTGGTCATTTTTACTCACCGTGGGGGTTCGTTTTTCACAACAATATGAAGTCCTGCACCTCATTTTAAACAGAACAACCTCGACTAGAAGTAGAGAGAACTTATGAATGTCTTCTGTGCAGAAAAACACAGTTATGATGACAAAAATCATAAAAAATATAAAACGAAAGTTGAATTTCTGATTATTTCTTGTAGAAAAATTTGGAATCAGTATGTAGAATATCTTTCCAAGTGACCACACGTGTTACCAAAACTGAACAAAAAAAGTTTCTCTACATATTATAGATATTTTACACTTTCTATTTTTAATTTGTTTGTATACGTTTGTCCCTTATCTGCTCTGCTCTCGGTGAACACAGCCTGCAGTTCAGCCAAAAAGTGAGAATTTTCGTCATGTCTCGGTTGGTCTCAGCTGAGTCACTTGTAGCTTCACAGTTTTGCTGAGTGGGTCAGAATTTTTCTTTTTTTACAGAATCTGATTAAAGCAAATTGTATACTTTTGGCAAATTTTTAAATGAGACAAGTTGAATAAAGTGATTTTTGATGAATCACAGTTTAACGGTTGGTAGATAAGTGCTGTCAGAAAGTTCAGCACACGATGATTCTTTCTGCTTTCACAGTTTCTGGCTCTGATAAATGATACGTTATCTATGTTTTGTTTGAAAGCTAGCACGTCTTTCGGTCCCACCGACAGGTTTTGGGGTTCAGGGGGTTAAAGCTGCTGCTCCAGGCCTCGTGCAGCGTTCAGGATGTGCTGCTCTAGATGTCTGCTGTAGATGTGTCGGGACAACTGTGCTGCAGTTGTTCTTTCCCCCCCAAACAGAGGCTCCTCTCTCTGGGCTCGCAGCGGATTCAGGTCCTGGAGGGAGGGATGATGGGATTAGAGGCTTTCCTGCGCCTGCCCCGCTCTCACAAGCAAACACACTTTAACAGTCCTTCATTCAGGAGCTTCGCCGTGTTTCGGACAAAAACCTGCAGGGAGGGCTGCAGCGTCGGCGCTCTGGCTGCGACGCGACCCTTGTTTCATCAGGTTCAACAAAAAGCTAAAAGAGAAAGTCTTTGTGGCTGCTGCAGGTGATCAGAAGCTCATGGACTGACAGTAGAGGAGTAAACAGCATCATAAACAGAGCAGCAAACGATCTTCACCGACCGCCTCCTCGATTCAGACGGTTTTACAGATTCAAGCTGCAAGTTTGGAATCAGATCAGGACTCAAACTTAAAAGTCTGAACTCCAAAAGGCAGCGTGCTTTAACAAAATCCTCAAAATGTATCAGTCAGAAGCTGAAAAAACAGAAAGATTATGAACTTTACAAAGGTCCTTGAACTAATCATTTGTTTGAAACGTAACTGATTACGTTTATTTGGAAAGAAATATCAAAAATATACAGTTTGAAATAAACGGATTCTGTAAAAAAACAAAAAAATTCTCAGCTCTGGATTGCAAATGTGAAGTCATCAGTGATTCAGCTGAGACCAACAGACATGTGACAAATATTCAGGAACGCTTTGGTTGAGCTGCAGGCGGTGTATAGGCAGAGCAGACAGGATATGGAAAGAAATTAGAAATGTCAAATATTTACAGTGTGAAGAGTCACCTTTGTTTCTGTGTTGGTACCACCTGTGGGAAACTTTTACATGTTGATTTCAGATTTTTTTAACTTTTGCAAAATAAGAAATCAAAGAAATTCAACTTTTTGTGTTTTATGGCATTTTGACTGCGTGATTCTGCACAGAAGACGTATCTGAGTTACTGCAGTTCGGCCAAAAAGTCGCAGAATTTTTCTCGTGCGACTGTTTGATGCAGCTCAGTCACTGATGCCTTCATAATTGTGTGAAATTTTTTGATTTTTACAGAATTTAACTCGAGCAAACATTTTAATTTTAGCGAATTTTTATACAAGACACGAGGAATAAAGTGATTTTGACGGTTTAAGCTTAGATTCTGCTAATTCTCCAGACAAAACAGCTCATCACAGATGAGTACTTCAATGACTGTCAGAAAGATAAAAATTTGAAGATTTTTTCTGTTTTTACAGTTTCTGTTTGTGATAAAAGGTGTAATTATGGAAATTTTTACAAAAATAACATGCCCTTCACATCCGCCAGTGTTAACTTTGAGGTGTTAAAACATAAAATACAAACATAACTTTATCAGCACTAACAGTCTTTGTAAAATAGCTGCTAACAAAAGCAAACCATCCATCTGAACCTGCTGCAATCTAGACACGAGTTCCTTAGAAAACACAGAAAGAGTTTAGAGGAGACAGAAACTTCCCGCTCTCACCCGATGTTCAGCCTCTCGGGGCTTCAGGAGCTGCTGACCGAGCTTTGGCCGTTTCCTCAGAAGTCTGCGGGACGTCAAACGCCAATTGACTTTCAGAGAGAATCAATACTCTGCTGTGATATTTACCCCTGGCCGTCCGTGTGAGGAGAAGATGCCCTTGTAATCAGATCGGTTCCTCCTCGGCGTTGCGCAGCACATCAACTCCGCACACATCCCGGCCTGGTGTTTTTTTTGTTTTTTTTTCTTGCGGGGTCGTTTCGAGCTTCTTGCACTCGTCTGTTGAATTGAAACTAGGCCAGTTCGTCTTTGGAATGACAATTACCAAACCCAGGCCCTATTCTGAGGCCGCCGGCGGTGGTGGAGGGTGGGTTGGGGGGGGGGGTTGACGAGGAGGCCGATGAAAGGAGGCGATTGGACGCCGCCAAGACGCTCTGTACGTACAGTAGCTTCCGATGCTCGTTAGCGCTGCAGAGGAGGGGGTGAGGCAGGGGGGAGGCTGGCACAGGCCGGGGCGGGATGTTTGGAGGCAGCGTCCATCTTTAACTTGATTTTCTTAGAGGCCCTTTTGATCGGGATGGTGGAGAATAGAAGCAACAAGCTAAAGGGAAAAGCCTCCCTCCCTTCTCCTCCTTGATCTCCACCAAACCATCCCTCGCCTCCCCTCCGTCTCCCCCCCACACACACCCCCTCCACCCTGGCAGGCTTCTCCCGGCGACGGTGTGAGGTTGTCAGGCTGGCCCAGATTAAGTTCATTGTCCGAAGGTATTTACATCCGGCCAAACCATATTAAACAGAGATTAGGGGGGTTTTCACTGCACTTTTTTTAAAAAAGAGGAGAGAGGGGAAAAAAAAGAGAAAAAAGCTGGATTTACAATTTGGCATCGCTGTGAAATGGAGGAAGAGAAATGTGGCGCTGCTTGTTTGGGGCTCCACAGATCCTGTTTGAAGGTCATGTGATGCTGGCCGGTCTGACGGTGCTGCTGGTGGGTTTTGCCAAACGGTTGGCAGCCGGTGTCGCTTTTTTTTTTTTTTGTCAGCAGAGGAAGCAGAAGTAAAAGAATCTGTTGGCGGGACGCAGCGAGCAGACGGCTGCTGCTGCTGCTGCTGCTGCTGCTGAGGACACGACGCTCTGAAGCAGCATCCACATAGTTCTGTGTTGTTTTAACACCTTATTCCCTGCAGATCATTTCTACAGATAAAAGCTCACTGTGGGTTTATAATTCACTGCAATACAAACACGTCTGTGGAAACAGCACAAATATGGATCGAGCACACTTATAATCATGAAAAAATATAAAAACAAGTAGGTTTTTTTATTATTCTGTTTGTTTTATTTCATGCAAAAATCCTAGAATCAACATTTTTGTCTGCCCACAGGCGTTTCCAACCCTGGAATTATTATTATTTATCAATATTTTAATATTTTAATTTGCTTCTCTGCTGGTCTCCTCTCCGCTCGGCATTACCACAGCCTGCAGTTCAGCCAAAAACTCACCAAATTTCTGTCACGTGACTGTTGGTTGCAGTCAAGTCACTAATAGCTTCACAGTTGCACCAAAAAGTGCAGAATTTTTTGTTTTTTACAAAATCTGATTTGAGCAAACAGTTTATTTTTAGCATATTTTTAAATGATGCGTAAATTTTCTTTAGGTAATAGCTCACTATTCCAATGAGATTATCACAAAAACAGAAAAGCGAAAGTTGAATTTTGTTTTATTTTATTTTTTATTTTTTTGCAATCAACATATCCAGTATTGTTCCAGAAAGTTTCTCCAGGTGGTACCAGTACTGGAGAGAAAAGTGGTGACTCTACACACTTACATCTTTAACTTGCATCCAGTCTTCTGTCAGCTCTGCTTGGGCACTGAATGCAGTTCGACCTACTTTAGCTGAAAATGTCCAGATTTTTTGTTATATGACCGATGGTCTCAGCTGAGTTGCTGATGGTCTTCCAGTTGTGGCAAGAAGCACAGAATTTTTAGTCTTTGACAGAATCTGGTTCATGCAAACGGTTCATTTTTGGCATTTTTTTCCCACAAGACATGTTGAATAATGGGATTTTGATGAAATATGACAATTAGATTTGATTTCCTGGCATGGATGGGTTGGGTTCAAGGGCTGTTGGAAAGTAGATTTTTAAAAATCTTATAGTTTCTTGTCCCAGATTTGTTGAAAAGATGCTTTTCAAACAGGTTTGAGGGCTTCATATGGGTAAATTAATCGCCAGTGTTTTAAATAAATGTTAATTTTTCTGATTTCAGCGTCTTAGTTTTGAATATTTTCTGGTTTCTTTACTTCTTTATGTCAGTAAATGAATCTCTTTGGTTTGTGGACAAAATAAGACATTTAAAGTCGTCATATTGAGCTTTACTGATTCAAACTTTTTAGCATTTTTTGATATGTACGGACCACGAGTTTGCTATTACTGTCTTACTTGGTCTTGAGTGTTTTCAGTCGTGTTTTTGTATTTTCAAAACTCCGAAACCACTTTGGTGTGCATCACAAATGAATATTATTTAACTGGATAGTAGAAGTGGTGAAACAGTAAGATCCAAGATGGGATGAACTTGGAAGTTTAGCACCAAGTCACATTTTTCCTGTAAAGCTGCAGAAATCCACACTTTTACTCATGTCTCCACACCGTCGTCACTCCAAACAAACACGTGCAAACCAGCGACTGATCACTGGAACGTGGAAAGTATTTGCTCTCTTTGCTTAAGCAAAGAAAAAAAAAAAAAGGAGTCCGGTGTTTTGCAGCAGTGGAAGCAAACAACTAATTACCTGCAATAAAAAAGGCCATTTGTCGCCGGATTGTTTGCAGCACATGTTGGAAACCAGGGCCCTGTTGGATTATTAGCTAAGTGCAGCGAGGAGGAGGAAGAAAGGGAGCTTGATAAAGATAAATGTCTCTGCGGCGCATCTGGAATCCATCACTTTGAAAAGCAGATATGGTTGGAGGAGAAGGTATGTGCTAGCAGACTCAATAAAAGGAGCTGCTGAGCCCCTGAAAGCAGCCGAGTCCTGTAATCTGGTGCCGTTTACGATCCCCCCTCGCGGCCTGTCGGAACGTGCCGACGCCGATTATATGCAAAGCAGCCCAACGAGGAGGGACGTCGCGGGAACGGGGTCGTAAATCGACCCGGCCGGATGTTTTGAAGGATGAAACATGTGGACGGGGAGATGGAGCTCGTTGCGTTTGTCTCCTCCGGAGCAGAAAATGAATTTATCGAAGTGCCACAACAGCGACGCCACGACTTAGCCGCTCGTTGACAAGATGTGAAATTCAGAAAATACCGTCCTCAGTCTGAATCTTAAAGAGGGACGGATGGTAGCAAACACACAGCTGTCTTTTGAGGTTCAAGTCTGGATTCAGAGGCTCAGATTTGGAGTTTATTTTCCCATTTTCATCTCATGCAAGCCTCAGATTAAAAACGTAGTAAAGTCAGAGTGAAAATGTGATTAAAACTGAATATGGCAGATTTTGCAACCAGAGATTTGCTCTTAAGAGAAAGAAAAGCCTCAAGTTTTGAAGTTTATATTCTGCATTAAACACATAATATGACAGACAGTGTGATAGTGGTTGGATATATTTATTTTATCGATACTGTGCCAAAATAAGTGCAAGAGTTCATTAGAAAATCTTGCAATTTTGCAAAATCATGTGAAAAAAACCACAGATCTTGTGCAAAGAACTCAAATATCGTTTGTCATTTGGCTCAGAGCAAAATTTCCCACCAAAGTTTTGAGGAATCTACATGAAACTAGTCAGAGGGGTTGTTCTTTTTGGAAAAATCACCAAAATAACACAACTTTTTAGACAGAAACTGTAAAAAACTAAAACTAATTGTAGGATTTTCAAATTTGCAATGCTGTTCGTTTGATTAAAATAACCAAATCTAACCTATAGTCACTTTATTCTGCATTTCTCATTTAAAAAATCACCAACTTAGACAAACTAGATTCTCTGAAAAGCCAAATGTCCTGTGGTCCTGAGGGAAAATGAAAAGCCAGTGAGAAAACGCAACCAAACCTAAACTTAAAATCTTAGGTTTTTCATCAAAATCACTTTTTTCTACATGGCTGATTTGAAAATTTGCCAAAAATTTACAGTTTGTTGTAACCAGATTCTATAAAAAACTAAAAATTCTGTGTTTCCTGTCGCAACCGTGAAGCCAAGAATGATTCAGCTCCAACCAACAGTCATGTGACTAAAATTTGCAAATTTTTTGGTTGAACTGCAGGCAGTGTAACACAGAGCTCATAGGAGACGGCTATAGAAGCTAATATTACATAGAAATATTAAAATATCTGCAGTATGTGGAGCCACCATGTTTTTTTCTAGTGTTGACAACACCTGTGGAAAAATGTTGTTCATGTTGATTAAAGGTTTTTTCTACGTTTTAAAAATTAATAATTTAGAAATTCAACTTTCTTTTTTTAATTTTTTCATGATTTGTGGCGTTATAACTTTAAATCTGCACTACAGCCATTTCTGAGTTCATTTCTGAGTTCTCTCTTATTCTAGTCCTGGTTGTTCTGTTTCCATAGAGGTGCAGGACTTTATGCTGGAATGAAAAATGAGCCTACAGTGACTCAAAATGTCACAGGAGCAAAATACTTGGAGGTCAGAGGGTCAAAAACAAACATTTTCACTTTGGTGGAGGTAATAAAGCACAAAGGAACCGTGTGTGAGCCTCGAAATCCGACTTTTGTGGCGCAAAAAACACTGAAAAACGAGATTTGACATACGCATCAACAAGTAAACTCCTACTAGTCGTCCTTTAAGCTTTGCCAAGTGCAAAAAGTGAAGCGTAAACTGGATTAAAGCGGGTTTACGGACATAAACATGGTCCACTCCTTCTGGTCTCCTCAGTCATCCCCTCGCTGGGTGAGTGTGTTGGAGAGGCAGGCGTGGAAAGGCTTCCCCACATAAAGAGGCCTTTTCATCCCCGCTGGCCCCTGCAGAAGTTTGTAGAGGATAAATAAACCTCTTCAGACGCTACAGAAAAGATGGAGTCTGTGAGCGGCGCTTTAACGGACGGCAGCGCCTCAAAGACGGACTTTATTTTATTCTGAAGGGCTATTTGTTATGATATGGAGCCGAGCGGGTTAGAAGGGCCAGGAGGGCAGTGGGGGGGGGGTGCTGCAGGGTGGAGGAGGGTTTCTCCTGATTTATGGAGTGACCGTCCAGCCCGGCCTGCACAGTTCACAATCACAGATCCACGCAGCGGCATCCACACGCTGGCAAATGTCACACGTCGCCTCCAGCTGGCTGCAGGTTTCCGGCAACAGTCGCTCCAACAAAGTCGCAAACGCTCGCTGCAGGCGGCCGACGGCTCGCACATGCTGCACCGGACGACGAGCCAGCGGGGACGTCTCGGTGCTCGTATCGGACGGGAAGCTTCTAGTCGCTGCAGATTCAAGTGCATCAGACAGTCGAGTGTTTCACAGAGACGTGAATACAAACAGTTGAAAAGAGGATAAAGAGAGAAAAGCTTCAGCACAGAATAAATACTGACTTTATCCTGGTGGCACACTGTTGGCCTCCACTGTACACTGTATTTAAAAAAATAATAATAAATGGTGATCTGTCCACTACCTGCACTTTCATGCAAATTTGGTTTTCTTGCTGCAAAAAAAAAAAAAAAAAGAAAAATAACTAAAAATCTGGCAGGACGTTGCCAGAAAACTACATTTAAAACTGGTGCAATACTGTACTGTTCCAAAAAAAAAAAAAAGTAAAAATAATTATATAAAATCATACATGTTTTACAGTGTACATGGATGTTTCTGCTCTATATTAGGTCTAATGCCAGTTTTTCCAGGACTCATGTAGGATTTTTGGTTCTCACTTTGTCAGATGAGGAGAACAACACGATTCGTCTCTTTTAGCTCTCAGTTGCTTATTATGAATTAATTCCTTGCGTTTTTCTCCACGTGAGCAGATTTTATTGTTGATCTGAACCTGGGACCTCGAATCAGTGGAAAACTCCGACAGGGCCGCCACGGTCCAGACCCGTCCTGACAGGTTCTGCAGCGCCACAGAGTGAAGCCTTTCAATCCAAACCCACTTTTATTCAAAGCGAGCTCCCCCATCTGCATTTCAAAGTGCACGATCTGAGGCACAAACCGATGTTTTGTCACTGATGCTGACCAAGAAACGGAGGCTTTGCTGAGAAATTGACTTCCTTTATTATTTTAATATACGAGGAAAATACCGTATCTTTGTTTTGTTTTGTTCTTCCCTTAAATTGCATTTGTTTAGCCTCCGGCGCCGCAAACATGGGGGCTGTGCGAACGCTCCTCCTATCTGTTTTCCCGGGATCAAAGCAGAAAGCAGCAGGATCACACGGATGCATCGCCTCGCTTCACTATTAGCGAATCCTAATTAAATAAACTCTGATGTCTGATCCATATTTTCCTCCGCGGAGGCCTCGCTGAGCTTCAAGTGGGTCGAGAAATGTCAATTTCTGCAGTCGGTAAATTAGGAAATTCCCACTTTTATCAAAAAATTTAATTACTTTTAATTCAATAGACTGGCTGATGTTTAAAGGGTCGATTTGTCCAAATTAAAAAGAAAAAAAACAAAGATGATTATCTCAAAACTTCAGCACATAACATTGAAACTGGGTGCAAATGAGAGATGTGGTTTACATGAAGCAGCTCTTTAATCCTTTTACTCACTGTTGGCTCATTT
>NW_007578354.1:287005-305003 GCF_000690725.1 Stegastes partitus
GAGTAGAATGTGAATTAAAGGTACAGCTGGTGATTTCTCCAATCAATCAACCGAGTTCATCTGATAAGTTCTTGAATTTTTGTCACATAACTGTTGGTCACAGCTCAATCAATAATGGATTTACAGTTATGCTAAAGAAATGCAGAATTTTTTGTTTTTGACAGAAGGTAGTTAGAACGAAGGCTTGATTTTTGGCAGAATAAAGTGTCTTTGAGTTTGGGTCATTTTTCTAGATACTTACAAATGATTAATTGCTGGAAAGATAAAAGTCCTTCAATTTTTGTCTTTATTACAGTTTCTGATAAATGATGTAATTTTGCTGAATTTCTTTAAAGATGTCGTGCTTTTTGAAGCCACCGGCGGGTTTTGGGGTTTCGGAGGGTTAAGACATAAATATGTTCTTAATACAAAGAAGCCGTTCCAGTCGAGCCTCGATGCTGCGGCAGCTCATTCAGCGCTGCCAGAGGAGGCTGTGCTCGAGTGCTCGGCCGCCGTAAAGCCAGAATGAGCTACGAGTCTCTGGAGATTATTATATCTACCCCCATAAAGCCCAATTCCCCGTGTTTAAGACCTGAAGATATTCTGCGGTCTATTTTCTACGTGTCTCTCACAGTAACACACAAAAGGTAGCGGCCCGTTCACGCTGCGTCTGGATTTATGTTCTGTTGAATCGCTGTTTTTCTTCTCCTGAATGGGCCTTTTTGTCTTAACAAAAAGCGCAGTAAATATCGTTGTCAAAGCCGGAGGCCACGTCGAGAGCTGCGCGGCCACGTTAAGCACATTATTTACTTCTGGATTCTTAATAAGACAGAGGCAACGATTCACAATTC
This sequence comes from Stegastes partitus, assembly GCF_000690725.1. Taxonomy (NCBI): domain Eukaryota; kingdom Metazoa; phylum Chordata; class Actinopteri; family Pomacentridae; genus Stegastes; species Stegastes partitus. The sequence continues at coordinate 287,836 of NW_007578354.1, forward strand.
ATTCATCCCATTCGCTCCGTTTAAGAAGAACTATATCGTGTTTATGTGAATAAATGCGGCGTTTTTGTGCGACTACTTTTATCTAATGGCTGTAGTTGTTGGGTACTTTGCATATTTTGGTTTTACATCAAGACGAGATGAGATCCATGTGCTGGTTTGGTGATTTAGAGGTAATTAGGGCTGCAGATAACAATCATTTACATTATCGATGAATCCGCTGATTATTTTCTCGCTTAATTAATTTGTTGTTTGGGCCATAAATGGTTGGAAAATGGTGGTAAAGGATGACGAATGTCTTGTTTGGTCTTAAAGAGATTCAGTTTGTAGTCATAGAAGAGGAAGGAAACTGGAAAATATCCCAATTTTAGAAGCTAGAATCTGAGAATTTCAACTTGTTATTTCGATAGCTGGCGATTAATTTAACCCTTGAAATACCAAAATGTGGCTGAAAGTTTGAAAAAAATGTTGGATTTCCAACTTTGCAACAATCTTTGAGCTCGTCATTTACTCTGTTGATACCATTTATCAAAACCACTGACTGTAAAAGCACAAAGAAACATTGGATTTTCAACTTTGTGAGAGAATTTGTCCCAAAAAAAAGGAAAAATCTAAGCTTGAAATTGAGATATTTCATCAAAATCCCTTTTTTCTATGTGTCTCATGCACCAAAAGGCTTCTTTCAGGTTTGAAAAACATGTCATTGTTTTGAAAAACTGCCAAATGTACACCATTTGCCAAAGCAACAAACTGTGAATACACCAAGAATCACTGGTTTTTCAACGGTATGATGGTGTTTGGTCCAAAAACTGAGTCGAATCTAAGCTTAATAAACCATTTCCAGTCCCCAGATTTTACTAGAAACATAAAAATCTTGAACTTTTCGGGTCAAACGTGAAGCTTTCAGGTGACACATTAACCAGACTGATGGACACAACAGGTGCTTTTTGTAATTTCGTCCATGTTGTCGGTGATTTGAGCTCCACTTCTGTCCCTGCAGCCCGGGCTTTGTGGAGTTACACCACGGCGTTCATTCAGACATATTTCAAAGCGACTCTGGCAGCGTTACCTTCTGGTTCCTCCGTCGGCCTGCGAGGGTCCGCACAGCTGCAGCCTCGCGCTGAAACAGCTCATCTATAATTCAGGGAGCCCATTACGTATTCCCCGTGAAGATTGTCTTGTCTGGGCCGCTCCTGGTTTCAACCTTGCCTCTCGGCTTCGATCTCCTGATCTCAGGTTTGAGGCCTGTCAGCGGCTCCGGCGGCGGGTCACTGGATCAGGCTCTCGGCACTCCTCATTCAGGGTTTCCTCGTGTGGCTGTTAGAGCATCCAAACAGGACTGTTTTTTTTGTTTTTTTTTTTGCATATGTGAAAGCATGCACGCGTGCATCCGAGTGTCCTTGCGTACGTCGTGAATGGTTACCAGGGCAACCAGAGAGAGCACGACATCGCCTCTCCCCGACGTGTGATTGAGTTCGAAGACGATTAGAGGACGAGAGGAGACACGAGGGGAGTTTGTTTGTTCCTCCAGACCCGTAAACATGTTGATCTTTCCTGTAAATGAGCTGGTGCTCGACAGGGAGGACGTTTATTTCCACACAGCCCAGATCTGTCGCCTCCTTCTGCGAGAAGAAGTTGCATGTTTTTTTTTTTACCTTCCAGAGGCTGATTAGCTGATGAGCAGTTAAATTAGCAGCACTGTGTCTTTGTTTTAGAGGAGCTGGAGTGTAGACCAAAACTTTACGACTGAGTTTACCTCTTAATTACACCACCAAGGAAGAAAAGGCATTAATGCAAAATATTAAACTCTCATTTATTAGAATTCTACCAGTTATACCTGCAGACGAGAAGGTGGTTCAGATTTAACAGGTAGTTGACAGTTTTTAAAAGACCTTTTATGCAATTTAAGATTAATTTAGTGAATAAAAACTCCCATTATCATCCTCAAATGTCTTGTTTTACCGACCACAAATGTGCTCACTGTCCAATCATGCAAATACAAATAATCTAATTCTGATTTGTATTATTAATTATAATAATTCATTATTAGATATTTGGTCTTGTTGATTTGTTTTTGTTTTGTCCCTTTGTGAATGAAACGTATCATGTTTTCATTGATGCTTTGGCGATGTTGAACTCATTTTCATGCCAATTAAACAAATTGAATTGCAAAAAAAATAAAGAAAGAAATCTGCATTCGAGAAGGGAACTGAATGATGAATGTGTTTTGTGTGGTCTGTAATTATCTTTTATTATTTTTTTGTAATATTGTTCTAACTTTCATGCCAAAAAAAAGCAAATTAAATTGAAAAAAAAAAGAAAAAAAGAAAAAAGTATTCATAACCCCACTGCATGTCCAGGCTTTGACATGTTGGATTTAGTTTGACGTACAGGATCACAAGTTAATTTATAAGTATCTTGTCATATGTTAAAAACAACTTTCTTCTCCTTCTTGCTTCAGACTCGGTGTCCAGCGAGACAGCCTTCCTGGAGGACTATGTTCTGGGGATGGGCGACACCCTGGAGATGTTGTGCGACCTGGAGGACCACTCGGAGCCCGTCGTCTGGTTCAAGGACGGCGCCGGACTCGTGCCGGGCAACCGGACCCGCCTGGGCCAGAGGATGCTGCGGATCATCAACGTGTCGTACGAGGACTCGGGAGTTTACTCGTGTCGACTCGCGCACAGCAACACGCTGCTCAGCAACTACACCATCAGGGTGACAGGTGAGAGTTTACACCAACCAGTGGAGAGTCCAGGCAGAATGCGCACTGCGAGGGCGACTCCTGCTACCGTGCAGCTAAAGAATATGAAGATGAATGCTTTCTGCAGGCTGCACTGCTACGCACAACTTTACACGGCAACAAGCACGACATAAATCTTTAAACAAGGTGTATTGATAAGTATTTAATCACTTTTTTGTCACATTTTGTCGCTGTGGCCTCATTCTTCACTGCAGTATAAAGTCCTTCACCTCTATGGAAACAGAACAACCAGGATTAGAAGGATAGAGAACTCAGAAATGTCTTGTGTGCAGCGTAACAAACTTACAACAACATATAGTTAAAAATAACTTTATTTATTTTTACAAAGATTGCAAAAACTTGAAATCAGCATCTACACCTTTTTTCCAAGTGCCCACAGTTGCTGCCAACACTGGAAACTAAATGGTGGCTTTACATACTAAATATAATTAACTGCTTAAGTTTTTATTTGATTTTATTATTGTTTTCTTTTTGCTATATGAAAACACTGACTGTAGTTCGACCTAGTGCAGCGACAAAGTCCTTGAATTGTTGTTGCGTAACTGTTTGTCACAGTAGAGTCAATAAGGGCTCCACGATTGCGCTAAATAACGCAGAATTTTTTGTGTTCAACAGAATCTGCTCAGAGCTAATGCTTTATTTTTGGCATTTTTTAAAATGAGCACATAGAAAAAAGTTATTTTGAGGAAATATCACCATTAAATTTGGATTTTTTTCCAGACATTCGCAGATGATTAGTTTGTAGACTGTACAAAAAACTGAAAATCCAACAATTACAAAGCTAAAACATCTTAAAATCATTGAAAGAAATAAAAAATGAAAGTTGAATATCTTTATTTATTGTACAACAAATGTAAAAACTGGAATCAACACATACAACTTGTCTCCTGTCTGCTCGGTGCTCTAACACATCCTACAGTTCAACCCAAAAGTCTCTGATTTATGATCACATGACTGTTGGTCACAGCTGAGTCACTCATGGCTTCTTAGTTTACACAGAGAACACAGAATTTTTCTATTTTTACAGAATCTGGTTCGACCAAACGGTATATTTTTTTGCCAAATTTTAACTGAGACGAGTGATTTTAATGAGATGCCACTATTTTAAGTTTAGATTTGGTTTTCTGATGAAACAGCTCGTCACAGACCGTCAGAAAGAAAATGCAACTATTCTTCTGGCTCCAGTAAATTTTCCAAAGATAACGCCTTTCAAACCTGCCAGCGGGTTTTCGGGCTTCAAAGGTTTCAGTAGGAGTTAACCGAAGTAACAGACGTGTTTCAGTGAAACATCAAAATGTGGGAAACTGTGTGAGAACGTCTTCAGACGAGATACAAAACTCATCGTGTGAATTTTCCAAGATACTCGAGTCGCTCCGGCAGAAACAGGCACTTCGGCTTCCTCCCGCGGAGCCTCTGAAACCCAAACCTGCCTCGGCGTTTCTGCTGCTCTGACAGACTCCAAAGTGTTTCCTATCAATAAACACACTCCAGCAGTTACAGTAGCGGCGTCTCGACATGACAGCTTTTTATAACGCTTCACAGGGAAACAGTGAAAGCTTAGCTCAGGAGGAAACTTCTATTATTCTCTCCTCCTGCCAAGCTGCACCACTTTTATTTTTTCTTATTTCGTTGCACAGATTCCTCCAAACCCCGACGCACCGTCAAAGGTGAAATTCATTATCGCGCGAGCGGCCGAGTAACGTTTTAAACAAGTGCGGGCGGCGCAGCTCTAATAGGAATGCGGGGAGGTGTGCTGGAGGTCAGGAGGGAGCAAGCAGTAGCTTAAAAGCCGGGCGGCGTTTTCCCGTAAAACTCGCGGACACCAGCTGAGCCTGTTATTGACAACTAATTAGAAAGCAATTAGCTCCAAACATTTCATCATTGAAAACAGATGGGGTGGCAAGAAATGAGAGAGTTCGCTCCCTCTCAGCTCGGCGCCCTCCTCCCTGCCTCCTCCTCCTCCTCTTCCTCCTCCACACACAGATGCAGGAGTTTGGCTGCAAGCCGGCGTAGAAAATGGCCTTTTCCAGGTCCGATCAGAGGTGGATCTGCGGCGCACATCAGCTCCAGACTGCAGGAGGAAGAAATCCATCTCGCCAAGTCGCATTCTGCTTTAAATTTTTTTAAACAAACATAAATAAAGCGAGATAACTGGATTCGCCTGCAGCGTCTCCGGAGTTTAAACCACACAGGAAGCAAATTCATCGCAGCCTGTTGTCAGTGCACTTCGTATCGTTTTAGCACCACGCTTAAACAACTCGAGAAGTCTGGCTCTTTTTTTTTTTTCTTGCAGCAATATCCTGTTCTCCTCCCTCTACTTTAAACACAGCAGCCTCGGCTCGGCCTAAAGCACACACAGACTATTGTGTTTTTCCTCAAATATTTGAGCAAGGTGTCAGATATTTAGCAGCGGTATCAGATTTAGCACCTGGATGGCGTCCAGACAGCAGAAATCATATCGTACGCTCGCGGTACACATGCTGGAAACAAGGAGGTGCGATGTGAGCTGTCTGCGAGCCGGAGTGAATGAAACGCATGAAGGAGGCTGGAGGTTTTGCAGATGCAGCGTCAGACTCTGGAGGTTTATTGGCTTCAGACGATAAAAAAGGGAAATAATCTGGGTTTAGAGCAGTTTTAGAGGAAGCAAACTGACACTCAGCAGCATCACTTGATGTTTTCATCTTCAGCCTTTTGCACAACATACTCCTTTATCCCTTTTACTTTGTGCTACTTAACAGCCATCTCCTGTTCTGCCGCATTAAGTCTAAGCTAAAGCAGCATTTTATTTATTAAGCCTGCAAGTTCAGTTGTCTTGATCATTCCCTAAAGGACTCTGTTCTCTCAATATCCCAGTATTTTATTAATAAAACGCCAATAAACCGTAAAAAGAGCAAAAGAAATCTGACTATAATTACAAAATCCCTTCATGCCTCCTGAGATCGGAGGGTCACTCCAGATTGGGAACCAGATTCAGGCCCCATTTACACGTAGCAAAAACAATGATATTTCAATGGGCCTTTGATTTAGATGTAAACGAAGCTACAAGTCACCGAAAACGATCACATCTGAAAACTCTGGCCACAGTGGAGATTTGGAAAAACTCCGTCTTTACGTTTGCATGTAGACCGGAGGAGGCGGAGTTTGATGTCATAGTGTGCGACAAAAGCGTCGTCAGCGTCACATGTGTGCGACCACGTTTATAGTTTGGCTGCTGTGATAGAAATGGATGCTGTTCAAGCAGCGCTGGTTTTTATGTTTGTGCAACACTTTTTGCATTTATATTCAGAAATGTTCTATTATGTGGTGGAGCAGAGGAGAAGAAACGACCCTCGTGCCATTATCGTTAAGTAACAGGAAGTAATTCATGCCATTTGTTGTGTTTTTTTCTGGATTCTGATTGGCTAGCATGACTTTATGCTTCTCGTTACACTGCCCCCTATAGGTCTGGCAGCTCATGATAGCTCTTAACGATGTGTTTATGCGGGTTTGTGAAACAAAGATTTTTTTGAAAACTGTCTGATGTGAACAATGTTATTTTTGAAAACGTAGATCCGTTTTTGTCGATGTGTAAACATGGCCTTAGTATTTTGCCAATTAATCGTGTGGACCTGTCAGTCCACTTCGATCCAGTGGAACGTGCAGAACCTCCTTTCTGTTCATCTGACGGCATCTAAACGCTTTCTGCGCTCACTCAGTCGTAACGCAATTCTTATTAGCTTTGGCCTCGTAAAGTATCAGCAGACCACAAATCTGAGCTGTTAATGAAGAGACACGATAAGCGATGCGTTCAGAGTGAAGGACTTGAGGAGGGATCTTTACCACATTTCAGCATCAATATTTGTCCAGAAACAGAAAAAACTTCAACTGTCTATAACATCTTAGATTAACGAGACTCACAAGTAATGAATCTAATTTTTTGTTTGTCGCTTCCAGCTGTTTAAAACTATTTCCTCTGAGTTTGTGAAATACCTGCAGCATCAAACGGCAGCAGGATCCACAAAAATACAGAACTACACACATGGAACAACTTCATTAATTAGTTCTAGTTATAAATGATTCCCGACATGGAGACAGGATGGAGCAGAAGCTAACAGCAAGTCATTGCGTAGCTTGAATTTAGATTTAGCCTGCTGTTTATTAGTGCAATTACTGTGCAATTTAAGTACTTTCGTTGGTATGTTTGAATTAAACTTTGTAAAAAAAATCTAACGTCAGAAAGACAAAATGCCGTCTGAAAAAAGCTTCAGCGCTCCTGCTTTCTCCTGGTTTCACTAGTTTCCTTAATCACTCGCACCGTCTTTATCGTGATGTTTATCTTGACAGTGTTTTCTTAATTTATTTCTTATTTACTGTGATAAGATATGCCTTTATTTATCTCACAGTGGAGAATTCACAGTGTTGTCAGCAGCAGTTAAACACATACAAGACAGATAAATGTACATATACAAAACCGTGCAAACATAAGTAGAAAAACACACATTTAAAATAGAATAGTGTAAGAACAAAATATAAAAATACACATTAACAAACAGTGCAAGCCCAGATATAAACATACATGCATGTCGTGAAATAGTGCAAATAAGCAGCGTAATATAAATAAATAGTTCTAAATATAAATATGAGTGTTGTTTGTTGCTCATCCAGTCTGTAAAGCGATTTAAAACGCCGTCTTTCTGCAAAGCTGCGCCACGATAGCAGAGCAGATTTGTGGACTGTGAAGGTGTCAGATAGAATAAAAAACTCCCCCCCAAAAAAACCTGCTAGTCAGGAGTTTCAGGAGCAGTTTTAGCTCACCGGGGTTGTCGAGGTAACAGCTGGCTCTCATTAACCAAAACCCGCGGAGCTGAACCAGAAAACTTCAAGGTCACATCGAAAATAATTACAACAACCCCGAAATGCGCGATGCAGCGAATCTAAACAGTTGTATCTGTGGCTGGAGGATAATTAGACGTCAGACTGTTGGGCTTTTTTTTCTTTCTTTGCACATGTGCTCTCACGCAGCAGCACTAATGACCCTCTCATTTGTAACGTCTGTGGAAATGTTTAGGTTGTAATATCTGAGCGAGCCGCCGCGCTACGGAGAACTGTGGACTCATTCATGGCTTTCTCAATGAACAGTCGCTTTTAATGTGCATTCATGCGTCCGTGCATCTTTGCGAACACACTCCATTTAATCTGAGAGCGTTTAACATGCACTGAATTCCTGCTTTGCTTTCTTTTTTCTCCCTCCTCCTCCTCCTCCTCCTCCTCCTCCTCGTCTCGCACAAAATAGAATCTGGGCTCAGAAGTTTCCAGATGTAATTTGCTTGTTATCTGATAGCCAACAGAGTTCAGGGAGTCTGAGGGGAAAAGACGTTTGTGGATTCTGTTAATTTCACTTTTTTTCCTTCTTGCAGATTCTCTGTCATCCGGTGACGATGAAGACTATGACGAAGACCCAGAAGATGCAGGTAATGAAAATGGTGAATTCTTAATTACTCTTTTCTTTCTTTTAATCGCATTTTACGCTCAAATAATGTCATTTTGTTCTGTTTTAAGAGTCTGCAGGGGGTAAAATATGACAAAACTAGTGAAACAGAGCAAAGTAGCACCATTTATGAGCTCGAGATGAAGGACTTTGTCTGAAAGTTTGAGAAAACCAGTCTGATGAAGTGCAGAGCAAAGTGCCTGAAAAGCAAAATAACTTTGATCTAAAGTAGAAAAACTGATATCAAAGTCCAAACTCAACCCTAAATCTAAATGGATCAACCCTGAATTGAAAGTTAGTCCCCAAACTGTGCAAAAGACACAATTTACTGCCAGAATCGCCTTTTTAAAAACTGAAATGTCTGTAAAAATAAGAGTCGCTAACATCTTAGATGATTGAAAAGCACCAGAAATGAATGTAATGCAGGTTTTAACCAACAGGAGATGAAGTTTAGGTCGTTGCTTCCGGTTGTTTGGGAGTATTTCCTCTGAGTTTGTTGAATAACTGCAGAATCAGAGAGCAGCAGGATCCATATGAGTGTGGAACAACAGCAGTAACTTGAATTTATTTAAATTATAATTGATTTCTTGATGTTTTTTGCGCCATCTTTCTGTTGCTCTCTCCTGCACATGTCACTGAAATGTTCCACAGTGCAAAATCCTTTCTGGAATGACAGTAATAACTCATCTTCCAGGTGTTCTGTCTTGTTTTACTGTTATTCTACTCATCTAAACACTATTTTAAGGAATCCAGTAAGTTTCATGAAGTCGAGCCTTTAGCATAATCCTTCTACCGGACAAACAAACTGCACTGAAAATACCTTTGTCGCCTCTAAATTCTAAGTTTAAAGGAGGTGACATTGACGGAAAAATGAAAACATCCGCTGCAGCCCCGAATGTAAAAGACGCTCTGATGTGTGAATTATTAGCAAACCTCACTACATAATGAAAAGGTGAAGAAACGTCCCCGTGAGGTGCAGATATCGACTCTTCACGTTATTTAAGCCACGCTGTGCCGCCTTTTATTCCCACTTAATCTGCGTTTTATCGTTCCACGTGTCGCCGTGATGAAAGACTTCATCTGCAGCAGCCACAACATTTCCTCAGAAAGTTGCTTTTATGAGCCGCTGGGTGACAATCAGCAGATTTATGCAGGCGATTAGATTTGTATGAGGCCCGATCTGGGTTTTAAACCTGTAATTGGCATTATGCGACTTCTGAAACCTCCTCCCCAGAGCACCCAACTAAACGCCGCCGTCGTGCGGATCAAAAAGCCGGCAGGCGTCAGGCCTCTCAGCGCTGACGTGAGCTGCTACGGAGCTCAGAGACGTGCCGAGTTCAGGTGCAGGTGAACAAAGAGCGATGAGCGACGGCTTGTCGACGTTCTGTCAGCTAGCGTGACTCCAGAAAGGCGGGAAGGCGTCTCCGCCCCCTCGGCGAGCTCTCGACCGGCCCGATGCCACGTTGAGCCGCCTTTGTTGTTCCGTATGGAGGGAGACAGTCGGAGGGGAATCAGAGAGAAACGAGAGGAATGAAGTGATGGAGACGCTGGAGACAACGGTAGAGGACTGGATGTAAAAGCTGCAGAAAAAAAGGAAGCATACACTGTAAATAAATAAATCAGCAACACAAATCTGAAAAACTGGCAGCAAGGGTGCAACAAAATTACAGTTAAGATAAAATACTGTAATATTGTGGAAGTAAAAGTGGTGAAAATAACAGCAAATACCTTTAAAATAATGATATTTGTAGTAAAACTGTAGTTTCACAGTCATAAATTGTAAAATGACAAGTTAATTTTTTTCAAAAAAGAGAAAAAAAAGATTTTATTATTTAATGTGGACTTTTTTTTAGCATTAAATTGTAAATTAATCTATTTTTGGTTTTACTCGTTATTATCTGTAAGTTAATAAAAGTGGCAAAATCTATAAAATCATACTTTAAAAAATAACTTTACATTTTTCAGACCCTAATTGTCTTTTGAATAACAATATTTTTGTCGATTTAATATAGCACAGAAAAAGTTAATTGATTGAAAAAAAATGTTTAAATTATATTTGTAAAAACAAACACCTTTGATATAGACAATATTTCAAGCTTCTTTTTTAGAGGTAATGTGTAAATTATTATCTTTTTTCTATAATTTTGCTCGATATCACTTGTAATTAACAAAACAGAGGGAATATGTAATAACAGTAAATTGTTTTTAAAAATTAACATTCAAAATAGTTTTTTAAAAAAAACTAAATTTATTCTACTCATTATCAATATAACTTGGCTTTTTTTGACAAGATTTTTAAAGACTCTTTCATGCCAAAGTGAAAACTGATTTCAGCAACATAATATCAGTTAAACAAAAATACAAAATCAGTGATTACACAAGTATTCAAGTCAGTATTTAGCAGATGCACGTTGAGTCTCCATCAGCCTGAACATCTGGACGCTGCAGTTTTACCACATTTTTCTTCGCAAAGCCGCTGAAGTTCTGTGAGGTTACATGAGTTCATATATTTGTAAGTTCTTGTCAGAAGAAGTGAAATCAAATTAATTCAGTGTTGAAAAGCAGCAGAAAGGAAAACCTCCAAAAGGGGGTGAATGTTTTTTATAGGGGCTACAGATGGACACGTATACGGACTGTATGGTGCAGCAGCAGGCAGCAGGTGCTGTTGCAAAGCAGAAAAACAGCCCAACACATGGCAGCGGCGTCAGACAGGCCACGATGCTCCAAACCAACTCCCAGTCCACGTCAGCTGCTCAGCAAAACCGGTGCCAGAAGCAGAATATGGACGTGTTTCTGTGACGGAGAGACAGTCGGCCGCCCGAATGAAATCAAAGTCTGGATGTAAACGTCGCTGCAGAGCTGCGACCGCATCAAGCAGCTTCGCACTCGACCCAAACAGTGAGACGGCGACTCTGCTGCCGCCCCATGCCCCGTGGTCATCATTAATGTTTCACCCGCTCTTTTGTCGCGCCACTACAGTCGGGAAAGACGGACGTGTGAAAACACAGAGCGATGGAGAGGGGAGATGGTGATGATGTGAAGCAAAGCAGCAAACCTCCGGGACAGAGGTGCCGTTCAAAGAGATTGTTAAAAAGGCAAATGAAACAACAGAACTGCAAATATTTTCACTGCGGCCGCCGCATTTCAGCGTGACGTCTCTGCTTAGAAGATCAAACCTTTTGTTGTTTTTCAAATGAGCCTTTTTGTGTTAAGATGCTCCCCATGAAACGATCATTAGCACGAGTTCAACCGGGGACAGTTATTCCACTGCAATCTCAATTTTTCTGTCACTTCTCCACCAACAAAATAGAAGCAAAAGTTCTCAAATCGTTGAACTAAAAAAATTGCTTTTAATCGCATGAAGTGGTTTCTGGATGTTTTTCACTGCAATATAAAATCCTGCACCGCTATAGAAACAGCTCAACAATGACTAGAAGGAGGCACTTACAATGCCATAAATCATAAAAACTAACCTGAATTCAACATTTTTCCAATGCACACAGATGTTTCCAGCACTGGGAGAAAAAAATGGTGATACTAGATACTATAGATGTTTTGCTTTTTTGATTTGTTTCCATATGTTTTTGTTGTACACGGGCTGCAGTTCAGCCGACAAATCCCTGAATTTTAGTTAGCTGACTGTTCATGACAGCAGAGTCGATCACGGCTTCTTAGCGTCGCCAATAAGCGTAGAATTTTTATTTTTTTACAGAATGTGATTGGAGCAGATGCTTTATTTTTGGCTGATTTTTAAGCATAACTCGTAGAATAAAGTGATTTTTATAACATATTGCACTTCTAAGCTTAGATTTGGTGACGTTTTCCGTTGGAACACCACATCTCTGAGGGTAAATGACGACATCTTGCATAAAATCCAGTTTAGAGTTTTTGTAGAAACTTGCTCCAGTTCAACAGAAAGCTGCAGTTTTTCCTTTCAAAGGCGAAAGTAATGTGTATTCTGTAATTGGTGCTCAGTTTATGCCATGTTCAAGAACTTGCAGCGACCGTCCATGAGGCTGCTGCTCTGAAAAATAACTGTAAATTCTCAGTTGCACATCAAACAATCCTCTAATTTTTCTCCTTTTGCCACTCAACAGTTAACAATAATCGTCCTTTCCATCCTTATCGCAGCGCTCGATGCTATCGGCCACTCCATCGTTTAATGAACACAGGGACGTGTGTTAATACGCAGCCTGTCTGTGTTAACGGCCTTTATATTGCTGCTATCACTTTCAACATTTAATCCCTTCATTCTCCTCCCGTTGGATGTCGGAGAATTAAAAATGTAATCTCGCTTCAATATTCATATTTTCCCCTTTTTTTTCTTTCTGGAGGGCATGTGGCTCCCATCCAGACAGATTATAGTAGAAAGCAGCAGAATAAGCTGCAGCAGAAAAGGCTTCTCGTCTTTGTGCCGCGAGTCGCTGTGGATAAGCTTAACGCCCTCCTCGCTGTACGATCTGAATGCGCGGCGTCACTTTGCTAGTGAAAAGCCTCGAGTGTTTTCTGAACGGGCCGAAGTGGCGGCAGCGGCAGCAGCTTTACTGCACACATCCTGAATGCCAGTAAATAGCCTCAGACTGCCAGACTTAATCTCTGGATGTAAGTCCACCTCATGACATATGAGGCTCCGATTTCCTGGCCAAAAGGAGAGGGATTAGCCCAGAAACATTAAACCCCTATCGCTGCTTAATGTCCGCTAAGCCACCGCTAATTAGCCGACCGGAGCAGGAAGGAGCCATGTGACGAGCCACTCGGCCAGACGGAGGGTCCCGGTCGGCGGGCGGAAGAGTCTCCACGTCCTCACGCCGAGAGGACGGTAATGGAGATGTGGAGATGGTGAGAGAGAGGACGGCCGATAATGAGGACGGGGAGCGGAAAACATTTTCTCTGGAAACCGAAGAAACCTCAGGATGGTCGCAGTAATACGAACCAGACCGCTCATAAAAACACGCAAAACAAACTCAATGGTGTCGGTTAGCACGGCTGAACGATTAGTGTCTGAGGGAAATTAACCGTTGAGCTGAAGTATTGATCGGATGCTTTTCATTTATGTTCATCCTCTGAACCCCAGAACCCAACGGCAGCCATCAAAGGCATGATATCTGTAAAAGAAACAGCCAACGTCACATCATTTATCAGAGCCAGAAACCAAACGAATCGATGGATTTTCATCTTTCAGGAGTCCCAATTATGTGTGATGTGCCATTCCATGAGGAAAATTGCCCAAATTTAAACCTAAAATCGTGTTAATTAATCAAAATCACCTTATTTTAGATGTCACATTTTTAAAAATTTGCCAAAAACAAAACAAAAAAAATTCTAGGACTTCTTTGGTTGAACTGCAGGCAGTGTACACAGAGCAGATCGGAGTCGAGCATGGAAACTAAATAAAAACGTAAATAGTAAAATATCTGTGCTGTGTAGAAAACCTGTCCACACCTAAATGACACCATTGATCAGAAACTGTAAAAACAGAGAGAATCATTAGATTTCCAACTTTCAGGCAGTCTTTGAATGAATTATGTGTGACGCACCTTGAAAATTAAACAAATTCAAACTTAAAAATCCATAAAGATCACTTTATTCTACACGTCCTGTTTAAATGAAGAAGTGTAGAAACTGTTGAAAGTGTAAAAACAGAAAGAATCATTAGATTTCCAACTTTCGAGTGGTCCTTGAACTAATCAAGCGTGATATGGCGGGAAAATTAAAACAACAAATTGCCAAAAATGAACCGCTTACACCAGATTCTGCATAAATTCTGCAACAAACACATGACAAGAATTTAGGGACTTCTCGGTTGAACTGCAGGCTGTGTTTACACAAAACAAGTACAGCAACAAATTAAAGAGACCGAGAGGAAAGTAAACTATAGTACAGACAGCATGGCTCGAAAACGCTGCACAGAGGAGCGAGTTGTTGGAAGATGCATGGTGAAACGTGCTTCTGGAGTTGATGTGCAGAGTGGTGTTAAGAAGTAGGTAGAGCCTCCTTCTTGTTCCAGTATTGCTAACAAAGTACATTTCTGAGTTCTCCCTCCTTCTAGAGGACCTGCAGGACTTTATATTACAGTAAAAGTGAGTCAAAATGTGACGGGAACACTCAGAAACTGCCTGGAGTTCAGAGGGTTAAGCCTGAACTAAAGCGTCCCCTGTGAGCCACACATCCTTATCTGCGGTTATTAGCAGCACCTTTCTGACTTGTACCTCCCGCCCCTTCGACGGCTCAGGATGCAAAAAAAAGAAAACGCCCAACAAACTAATGACGTCCATATTTCATACGTTTCCGACAAAATCGAACGCCTCGGAGACGTCGCGCCGCTGATAGATGGGCAAATAAAAAGGTGATCCGGCCTCACACGATGAATGCGAGTTAATAAAGCGAGAACTTCTTTTTTTTTGCAGCGTGGAAAAAGCAGCAGTGGCAGGGAGGGGAGGGAGGAATGTTAACAGAGCCTAATCTGTGCTGTGCTGTGCTCCTGAGCTATGCAGCCTCCTTGTTTACCCTGGCAGGAGAGCAGAGCGCCGGACGCCGGGCCACGCTACGCTGCTCCGCGGCCGCCATTCCTCCCACTCTGTTTGCCTTGAGTCCCTGCAGGCCCTCCGGGGGCAGCGTGCCTTCAAAGAGCCCCAGTGTAATCTGTAATGAAATCTGCCTGTGTGCTTGCAGGCGTCGGCGAGGGCAAATTATACAATTACACAATTAGACCTCCCTCTCCCTCCCTCCCTCCCTCCCCCTTCGCCGACCCCCAGATCGGTGTCTGAGCGCTGAAGGGCCTCCGATCGTGTCCTGCTCCGGCTAATGAAGCCGGGCTGATAGAAGAAGAGCCTCGGTCACGCCTCGACACGGCAGAGCCACAAGTCAGCAGAGAAGTGAGCATTTGTGCAACACTGGTGACAGCGTTGATCCAAATGGACTCAAACTGGACTGAAATAAGACGCCAAACCTAAACAGTTGGGTAAATTAGAGTAGGTTTACTGAAGTAAACTGTTTCCATAGAGGTGCAGGACTTTATGTTGCAGTAAAAATGAGGCAGGAGCAAAAAAAAAAGTCATAAAACTCCAATTACATGCACCCTAATTAAAAAAAATAGAAGTCAAAATATTACTTTAATGCATTTTGCAGCATTTTAGCCATTTTACTCTCCACCGTAGATTATCTGACGCACACCCCGAGCTGTGATGATGTTGGTCGATAGTAATTTAAACCTAAAAATCGCCACAAGTCGCCAGAGAAGCGAGCATCAGAGGGCTGCATCTGTGCAACACTTGTGACAGCGTTGCATGATCCAAACACAGAGGAAATGGAATCAGACTGGATTACAATAAACATCAGAAAGCACAAAGGAACAGTGTATGCACCTTGAAACTGAACCCTTCTGGCCTAAAAAGCGCTGAAAAACAGGATTGTGTACTGATATTACATACATATCAAGTTTGTAGTTGTAAAATTCCTAATAGCCATGCTTTTAGATATACAAATTTGAGTTTTTTGAGCTTTCTCTATTTCCAGCCCTTACATTTTGGTGAAAAATGGGCCCACAGTGAGTAAAAATGGGAACATAGTAGTGCTTAGAGGGTTAAAATGTTAGTATTGTGTATTAATGTCACCTTACTGTGTTGTAAAACAGTAAAACTCCCACTAGTCATCCTTTAAGATGTGTAAAATGAGCCTACAGTGAGGAAAAATGTGACAGTAGTGAGGTTTAGAGGGTTAAAATGTTCTAAAAGTCAGATTGACTGCACCATAATCAAAGAGAATACGGGTGAAAACATTTCTTTAATTCAGTTTGCAGCTTCTGTTTTTCCATTGTTGTCTATTAAAACATGCAGAGCCGCCATTTCTTTTTCCAGTGTTTCTAACACAAATGTTGCACATGCTGATTACAGGTTTTTCCAATTCAGCTTTATTCACCCACAGTGAGTAAAAATGAACAGAAACAGAGTTCAAAACAAACAAAGCTGCACTTTCACCTTGGTGGAAGTAATAAGGCACAAAAGCACAGTGTTTACATCTAGAAATGTGCCGTTTGTGGCTCAAAAAGTGCTAAAAAACACAGTTGTGTATTCATATAACAAACCTAGTCATCCTTTAAGACGTGCCAAATACAGAAAAGATGAGTAAATTGGTTCAAAATGGGTTTACTGACTTAAACGTCATCCATGTTTTGGGGCTTTTCTCAACCTAATCAAAGAGAACAGCGGTGAAAATACTACTTTAATTCAGTTTGCAGCTCAGTTTTTGCATTTTCATCCGTTTCACTCTCCGCCTTAGATCATCTGAAGCACATCTCGAGCTGTGATGATGTTGTCAACCAGCAATTTAGACCCAACAACACCACAAGTCGACTGAATTTCAGCTCAGATACAACACTTGTGACAGCGTTGCGTAATCCAAACACAGAGAAAATGTAATCAGGTTCTGTTTTTTTTTTTGTTTTTTTAAACTCAGACGGTGCACACCCCTGCCAAGGCTGCACAATCCACTACGACTTGTTATTTCAACAGCAGAAAGTATTTATCTGGATCTGCATCAAAACACACACTGTGACACACAATCAGGGCCGACGTTTACCAGATATCTGTCCTTCAGCTGAGTGGTTCATGAGAAAAAATCCTCAAAAAAATGCCTTATTTCTCAAGAAAAGAAATCATTAATCAGAAAAAAAAAAAAAAAAATCCTGGATCCTCACCAAGAATCAATCATTTTGTTTGGCAGGTGGCCCGACTTTCTACGAAATTAGTTTTTAGATGCATTAACATTTTCGGTTTTCATCGTCAAACTCTGAAAAGGGGAACAAGGAAAGTCAGACATCTGTTAAAGCAGCAGCAGGTGTTGTAGAATATGCAGAACTTACATGAAAACCTGATATAAAAAGCCTTGAATTTGTGTTTTCTGACTAGCTTTGAGTTTGGATAGTGCGTCGTGTGTAATGCG
>NW_007578354.1:307241-310099 GCF_000690725.1 Stegastes partitus
GGGGTTAAAAGCAAACAAGACCTCACTTTCACTTGCATGGAAGTAAAAAAGCACAAAGAAACAACGAGTGCACCTTGAAATTGAAACTTTCTGCCACAAAGAACGCTAAAAAATAGGATTCTGTATCAGTATTAATGTGTTGTAAAGCAGTAAAACTCCGACTAGTCATCCTTTAAGGTATGCCAAATATAAAATAAAGTTGAGTAGATGTAGTGTTTCCATAGAGGTGCAGAGTTTCATGTAGCAGTAAAAAATGTAAAAACATATGTTATACATGTCAGATTAAAGTGAATCAAAGAGAAATTCAGTTTGCAGCTTCTGTTTCTGCATTTTTATCCCATTTTTTCTCCAACTTAGATCATTTGAAACACATTCTGAGCAACTTAAACCCAAAATAACTTGTTTTTGCAAAATAAATCAGAAAAATAGTTGCCAGGAAAAGACAGACGATGCTGTAAAGAGTTCAGCAGCGAATAAATCTGACAAAACCGTGACGACTTGTGCTTCTACTTTGGGTTAAAAACGTCATTGTGGCTGAAGGATCGGCAGCAGCACGAAGGTGTTTCCAGGCCTGGATGAGTTTAGCAGCAGCAGCAGGACGAAGAAGAAGAAGAAGAAGAAGAAGGGAAGGAGGAGGAAGGACCACACATTGGGAGAGGGACTGTTTAAAATCTCAGTGTGTGTGTGGCTGATCACGATGCCAAGAAAACAATGTGTTCAGGCTCCTCGGAGGTTTGTCCCACGCTGCGCGAGTGTCGCTCCAAATACGCCACAACACCAGAGAGAGAGAGCGGCAGTGAAATGTAGCCGAGGCTTCCCTCGTAGGCTGGAAGAAGTTCGTGCAGTTTGTCTTAGCGATCTGGGGAGTCTGAAGCAGAGAGCCGGGAGCTCCATCAGCGACATCGTGTTTGTTTGCTTTCTGAGATTCGCGTCGCTCTCGGCCTGGTTGCAATTACTCTGTGAAGTCGAAGCCAGAGATGTGTGTCGGGCTCGACGGTGAACAGACACGAGTCAACGATCAAAGAGGATTGACGTCTCACCTGAGTGAAAAACTTCCAGCTTTTGTCCGACAGCACACACACACACACACACACACACGAGCCATTGAGATGCTAATCAGCTCTGCTCCTGCGTTTGGGGAAAGTAAAAGAGACATCCGATGACCTCCCCAGCCTTTGTCCCGGGAATCGCAGAGCGGGGCCTTCCCCTCTCCGCCCTCCACACCCACCGGCGCCGACAATGCCTCGCTACTCTCCCTTTGTCCGCCGTCTTCTCAAAACAACTCAATAAATCGCCCCGACAGCTTCCCAAACTCTCGGCATCGCACGATTCAGATGAGCTCTGGCATTGTTCGTCGGCCCGAGGGAGACGATGAAGTTTCGTTGGACGCTTCGTGCACCTGTTTCGCCTTCTTTCAACGACCGTCAAACTGTGTTTTACACCGCCGGGGAATCTCCAACTTAGCTGAGTCTCTTTGGACGCCATTGTGGGCTCGAAAGACAGTAAACATCCACCAGCAGCAACTCCATCGAATATTTGACCCTCTGAACCCCAAAACCCACCAGCGGGATTGAAAGGCGTGCTATCTTTAAATAAAGTTGACTTTGTGACAGTTCCTAAACTACTAGTCTCTTGCATCCTCCCAAGAAACTCAAACATATTTAATGAAGATCACTTTATTGTAGATGTCTCAATAAAAAAGCAGTTTAACTTTAACCAGATTCTGGTTAAAAACAGAACAAAATCAGAAGGCCGTCACTGAGAAAAATGCTGTNGTAGTTCCAGGCAAAACTTCATTGACGACTCGGTTGAACTGCAGGCTGTGTCCAACATCTGTTAAAGCCGCAGCAGGTGTTGTAAAATATGCAGAACTTCCATTTACACTTTCCAACTTCTAAATTCTTCAACTCTAAATAGAGCTTCAGACCGAGCTGTCATGTGCTCGTACAGTACAGGGAAGTGAAACGGTGCAACGACAACATGACGGGATAGAAAATATTCCTGAGAAATATAAAGAAAAAACTAGTTCTGAACTGTGGCGCAGCTGTAACCAAACACCCTTTCCTTGTGAAAACACCTCGTGCATGTGCGCGGAGGTGTTTCTGCAGCCCGACCTGCTCGCTGATTTCTGCAGCCGCACGTTGGAATCTGTTACACAACATAAACCAAACAAACATGTATTTTTAGAGGTTCCCCTCCAGAGTTTCACCCCCCAGCAGCTAACAGGTGGACGTGCCAGGAGGAGATGCTGCGGCGGGTCGGTTGTATGTCCGTGCATGGCCGGGTTTATCTGCCGAGTCCGTCCCTGTGGAGGTATCTTGCTCCGGTCTTCCCCCTCCCAGTGAAATCCCACCACTCACTCCCCCCCCCTCCTCTGCTGAGGAAATACCATCCAGCCAATTAGACACGGGATGGGATTCCAGCGCGTTGCTGAGCGTACTGAGCAGGACTCCACAGTAAATCAGAAGCATGCTGAAATCAAAATATCGACTGCTGCTTCTAAACTGGAAAAGGCTGCGATTTATTTTTTGTTGCTTTTTTTTTTCTATCTCGGGTGGAAAGTATCTGTATCGGCTTTCTAAAGTAAGCTGTGAAGAATCCGCAGAGCCAGCAAATCACTTCTCTCTTCTTTTTTTTTTTTTGAAGCAATAGAAAGAAAACTTTGGGGTCTATAATCGTTTACAACTATTCTAACCAGAGGGAAAATGATTTAAAAGGGTCAAATCACCTCCTCACTTCATAATAAATCTCGTGTCATGGTTAATAAGCATCTGAAGAATTCATTTAATGTTCAATTTGTCATTCAACCTGCCTTCTGAACCCCCAAATCCATCAGCGCCATAAAATCTTGTACCTCT
>NW_007578354.1:312476-358142 GCF_000690725.1 Stegastes partitus
TTTGAATTTCCATTTTTTATGATTCCTGGCATTATAACGGTGTGAAAGTTTTCTCTACTGCTAGCTGTGGTTGTTCTGTTTCCATTGAGGTGCAGGACTTTATACTGCAGTGAAAAATGAGCCCACTGTAAGTAAAAATATGACAGGAGAAGCACAAAAACCACCCAGAAACTGCTTTGGGGTTCCAGCTTACTCACGAATCGCTCAGAACTCTTCACCTTGTACAGTTTGAATGTTATGCCCAACTCTTACTGTAGCTTGAAATGTCATTAGAATGAAAATCTGTTAAATGTGACTCATAGACACCGTGTATGTTGGTGGCTGTACTCGGTGCAGGTACTCTGCTCTTTGAGGGGAGACCTCTCATGAAACCACAGCCTCACATCTGTTCTGCTAAAGTGCATAACTCATCCAAGATGAAGCCGATTTTTAAACAGGGCAGAGGAGCAAGTCGTCCCATCTGTGCAGGCTTTTAGCAATTACGGAAACATGTAACTATAAATTCCTGGAGGGTCCTTCCTCCAAATTTTCTGTGATCTTAGAATACATCAGAAAACGGGAAAAGCAAGGTCAGATCTGTTTGGATGAAAATGTGCGTGCAGAGCGAGTCGAACGCAAAAGTGTTTCACTTACCTGCCTTACCTGTGCAAGAAACCCCGTGTTTGTGCTCCTGTCACATTTTTACACACTGTAAATTATAAAGTCCTGCACCTGTATGGAAACAGAACAGCCATGAGGAAGTAGAGGAAGCTCATCTGTGCAGTTTGACACAGTTATAGCACCATAAATCATTAAAAAGGGAAGAAACGAAAGCTGCATGTGTTTGATTATTTATTTTACAAAAAAAGGACGGAAAAAAAAACTTGGAGTCAACATGTGCACCATTTTCCAAAGTGCCCAAAGGTGCCACCAATACTTCAAAAAGACATTTTACTACTTACCTCTTCAAACTTAATTTTTCTCTGCTCTGCACACCAGCTGTACAGAGATGTTTCACCATGCTGAATGTATCTTCAACAACTCGCTCCTCTGTTCACTGTTTGTGAGCCATGCTGCATTTATTTTATTGATCCAGCATGTTGGATTTTCTTTTTTAGATAACATTTAGATATTTTACTTTTTACACCTTTAGTTGACTTGGCCTGCAGTTCAACCTACTGAAGCTGGGAAGTCATTGAATTTTTGTTACATGACTTTTAATCTCACATTAGGCACTAATGGCTTCCTGGTTGCACTGAATAACACAGAATTTTTTGTTTTTAACAGAATGTAATGATAGTAAACGGTATGTTTTTGGCGAATTTTCAAAACATATTGTCAATTTGATTATATGATACAAATAGTTTCCCAACTGAACAGTACGGCACAGATGAGTAGTTCAAGAACCGTAGAAAAAATGGATTTTTTATAGTTTCTTGCTCTAATAAATGGTGTAACTTTGTTGGGTTTTGGGGTTCAGGAAGTTGGCACAGATTTCGTTCACTATGTAGTGTTCAAACTTGAAAGATGTCTTGATTTGCTTCATTGACAAAGTTTCTCGTGACTCATGCAACGCCCTGTTTTGTG
Organism: Stegastes partitus; assembly: GCF_000690725.1. Taxonomy (NCBI): domain Eukaryota; kingdom Metazoa; phylum Chordata; class Actinopteri; family Pomacentridae; genus Stegastes; species Stegastes partitus. The sequence continues at coordinate 314,043 of NW_007578354.1, forward strand.
TTTTCCCAACAGAAGCGCCGTACTGGACCCGACCCGACCGGATGGACAAGAAGCTGCTGGCGGTTCCTGCAGCCAACACGGTCAAGTTCCGCTGTGCCGCCTCCGGAAACCCGACGCCGAGCATCCACTGGCTGAAGAACGGCAAAGAGTTCAAGGGAGAGCAGAGGATGGGCGGCATCAAGGTGAGAGGAATAACATGTTAACACCTAAAGGTTAAAGGAGCTCGGCCGTGATTTATGGATTCCCATCTTCACACCAGCGCCAAAAAGCTCTGCCCGGAGGAGGTCATGTTCTGCTCCGCTCGAGCTGCTACCGGGTGCCTTTTAGCAAGGCATTTTAATCCCCCCTGCTAGTCCGACAGAGCTGCCGTAGATCGCTGCGATGCTCCCCGGCGTGAAAAAGTCTATAAGTGGAAGAGCGTGAAGCGGAGTGCTGAAAGAGACTCATGCTCGGTGAATCTTCTCACGATAAATAAAGGTCAGAAAACACCTCTCAGCCTCGGCTAAATAAATCCAAACTGCTGCGCCGGAATCGGAGCGGCGCGCAGATACGTGCATGCTCGCGTGATAGCCCGGCGTTGACAGTAACGCAGCGCCGCAAACAGCTGCTGTGTTCGGTTTTGTCATCGGGGTTCACTCTAAACACCGGGCTCTCGGGCGGAATGGCACTGCTTAAAGTAACAGCGCTTGGTTTACTTTCTCCTCTAATGGCCCCCGAGCTGCGGGATTAAAAGACGAGCGCGGTGCGGTAACGGCATCGGAATCCAAACAGTCAAAACGTGTGTTTTGGTTCAAAATAAACTCCAACTTAATGGCACATAAATTCTAAAATCGTGCCCGGGGATGTGAATTCTTGGAGGATCGCTCGGGCCCTGTGTCTTATTCTTCTCTCCTCCTCAGCCCTCGCACTGCTCTTACAAAGTGATGGTGACTGGAAACAGTTGACTCATAAAGATTTTTACAGCCTCATACTTTTGTCCCATATTTTCATATTTTCCTCGTAGCGGTGAATTGTTGTGCGAGCCGACGCTACCTTGACAAGTTTCTTTATTGCTTTTAAATTAGTCTGACTCACTGGATGTAAGCTGTGGTTATAAAGCCTGCTGCTGCTGTTTCTGTATTTCAGTTGGTTTTCTCCTCTGCTGCTATCTGTGTGTGTTAGCATTTTCAAAATCCCATTTGCTACAGGGACCCAACAGATCAAGCAATGAGGCAGAACTGCTTTATATATATTTTGATCGACAGCACTCGCCTTCCTGCGTCCAAATGTTCCACCAAAACAATTCCCCATGTTTTGTTTTTTTTCTGTAGGGGCACCATCACTACATCCTGGGCTAACCAGCGCTCACCACACAATTATGATTGGTTTAAAAACAAACAAATACGCCTGATAATTTTGTTTACCCGTATAGCAGAATGACACTCAGGTGCAGCAGACTATTTCACTGTGAAAAAAGGTCCGACTATGAAAACCTACGACAAAATTGACTACATTTAGAGTTAATTTTAATTTCCTGAAATGCAATCAAGTGCAGATGTTGTAGAGCTTAATTTACACAAAGTTTTCGAGCTGTAGACTGCATGCAAAAACTAAACTTTGGGCCTTAAATGTAAAAGCAAACACTCAAGTAATTTAAAACCTGCATAATTTTTAGCAGCCAGCAGAGGGCAACTCCTATTTCGAGTGTAATTGTATAGAAGTCTAAAAGAAAATGGCCCAACTTCGTCTTTGATCTGCCACCTCGGTAAACATCTTCCTACAAAGCTTACAGTCTCTATTGCTAGTTTCATGTCTTTTTCAACATACAGTGGTGTTTATTTAGTAAATGATGGTCCCATTGAATTGATTTCCTTCTCACCAAATCCCAAAATCAAGGTTTCAAAATGTTAATCTACAAACTGCTGGGTGATGTTATAGAGACTACGTCCATCTTTTATGTTAAATATCTGAGTAAAAACTGTATGGAACTGAGAAAGTGTGAGATGAACTACGTCTAAATGTCGTGTTTTTGCATGTGGACTCTTTATTGTTGTGTAAATGCAGCAGAAACACGACCGTCTGTATCAAAGATAAGATCAATACGCAGAATTGAGCTAAAGTGGCTCATTTAAATGGTCTTCTGTGACGCTAAGGTTGCGTCTCGCACTTTGAGCCGGCGGGATATGGAGGCAGCGACAGACGCTTCCCTCCCCCGGTGGAGCTCTTGGCCTTTAAAGAGTTAAACGTAATGAGATCCTGCAGCTATTAACAGTTTACGGAGATCTCCAACATCTGCTCCCAGCAGACCAACAGCAGTTGTCTCCCTCCCTTCTGTCCACGCACACCTGTCGCCGGGCCTCAGGACGCTCGCGTCGGCCTCGAGTTGCTCCCCGACTCTGAGCATGCGGAGGACTCGTAAGGGTTCGATAAATAACGCCGCACTTCAAATCCCCGGGAGTCCTCGCTGTGTGCAAGATGACTCGCCGGTGTCGAGTTAACGGCACCGTGCCGTTGTGTTTCTGTGGCTTTATTAGGACATTAAAGGGAACTCACAGTAGACCCAACCTGTGCAGCACTTGTTTTTGGCCGCCTCATTCGCTTCCCTGCACCTCTGGGATGTTAAATGTGTAATTAGGGAGTGATATGTGCAGCTGACTCCTCACAGTTACTCCTTCAGAGGCTATAAAGTCCTCCTGACTCTGCTGGTGTTGCGTCACTGCGAGCTGCGACATTGGAAGTCATCAAAAAGCCATCAAGACAGATTCCTGGACATTTTCTGCTCTGTGCAGCTCGAACTTGCAGGTTTAGTTCTCACTGTGGACAGGATAAGACCAAACAGAAGGCATCTGGTGGTCGAATCGGAACTTAAACGACAAAAACCTGCTTTAATGTCATCAAATCAGACCTTCACTTTTCTTTATTTTGTTTTTTTATCGCTTTTTTTAAAAGGATAGTTCCCCTAAATGACTAAAATAAACACTGTGTTTTTACAGTTACCTTATCTTTCTCTGCAAAACTTCACATTTGAATCACTCCTGCTTTATATAAGTGGTCGTTTTTAGGCTTTAAAGTCCAATTTACTCCACTAGTCACTGTTGGATGACCTCCGTTGTGCACAAAGCAAATTTTGTAGCTTTCAAAATTATTCACATTCTGATTAGATTTTTACCTTTTTCAAAATGGTTTTGTATTTTTGTGTAAAACTTGATCCACAACAGTGAAGCTGCAACCAGTAATTCATGAGCTGTTGAATACTGAATGATTTCGATTTTTTAAAGAGAGAACGTCTAACTTCTTAGATTCCAGCTCCTTAATTGTGCTCATTTTCTGGTTTCTTTGCTCCTCTGTGACAGTAAACTGAATATCCTTTGTGAAGTTTTCTGAGAACATAATCAGCAGTGAAAGTGATTCTGAGTTGCAGCTGTACATATACGCATTTGTCACTCGGCTGCACACGCTGTTCTCCATGACAAAGCTCACTTTAGTCCAAATTGAGATGTTCAGAGGCGATCGAGGCCCCATTAAGATGTTTCTCCCTCCCGTCACGTGGCTCAACCTCCGTTCCTTTAAGCTCCCATTATCCTAACAGAGTTATAACTTCAATGCAATATTGAATTATCTGGAACAAGCGAGCTTAAATTCATACACGGCTGGACATTTAGCGCACACCGCTCAGTGTTGCGTGATTATTAAGTCGTTCCCCTGCACGTCTTCATCCTCCCCGTCGGTTTAAAATCCAGTTAGCTAATGTGGCCTTCAGGGAGGTGAACGTGGAGGTCAGCCGCCATAGAACCGTGCTGCCGGGTGACGGGCGACTCGGTGACACGATGAGGCTTCTGGGGGGTCAGGGGTAACAGCTTCGGCCCATCCTGGTGTCAAAACCTCCACTGACCTCTTCACCGCTCTGCACACTGCAAGAAATGTCCATCTGAAGACAGAGCATGCAGTATTTATCAGTCAGGGTGAGTTTATGCGCAGATGAGACTCATTGTTTCTCCTAAAAACAGTGCAGGTGGATGAATTGTTGGGTGAAACTTCCCCACAGTGCCTCTTTTTGCTCTGAGAGATGCTTGCACTGAACATCCAGTCACATTATCCTCATTTAGGCTGATTGATGCTCCTAACTCTGTTATATTGCCACCTAATTTTTAAACACGATTATCCCCTTTTCTTGCTCCCTGCCACATGCTCGCAGCGGTTTCTGCGCAGATCAATTGTCCGGGGCGTTTCGTTTTATTCTTTGTTCCTTTTTATTAGTGTTCTTCGGGGCCGGTTGGCCGATGCCGCTCACGCTAACCACCATCTTGTTCTGTTTATGGTGTTTCTGTGAGAACGCAGTGTGCTGTGGAAGCTGCAGGAAACAATAAAAGATGCATCAGTTGGTTTTTGTGTAGTTTCAGGCAGCAAACGCTCAGAGAAAAAAACAGAAAATCGTACACGTTAGCAGAGGTTGCACGGACGATATCTCTTCAAACTGATTAAAATGAGATTCCAGCGTCACTGTTTACATGCTAAATGCAGTGATCTGGTGAGATGTGCATTTACAGGCTGCACAACTTTCCTTTGACAAGAGTGGTTCTTAGTAGAGCAGGAGCAAGGTGTGTTTTCAAACCTTCTTGGGAAAATTTAGTTCATTTAAGAGGGAAAAAAATGACCCAGATGGACCTATGAGTGTCTGCAAAGCAATTTTTGCATTTAATTAATGAAAGTTTAAAGCAAATATCAGTTCAGGAAAGTTGTTCTCGTGGAGTTTTATCAGTCAGGAGTGGAACCTGCAGAGAAAGATGGATTTTTGGTTATTTTTCATTTTGATAAAGAAATCTCATGGTTCATGTAAATACTGCTTCACTTTTTAATACTTTTTAATTGTAAAATTTAAAACAATTTACTGTTATTTTACCTGTTTTGTTACATAAAGCTAAAAACACAGGGGAAAAAGTATTAATTTACATGTTATAAATTTAAAAATACTAGGCCAAAACTGTAGATAATATTGTCATTATTTTTATTTATTTGTATTTTTTTTACAAATGGTAATTCATTCTTTTATAACATATTTCTGTTCTTCTACTGTTGCTTACACTTATTTACAATATTTAAATCAGCCAAAAGAAAAAAAAATTACTGTTATTTGGATAAAAAAAAACACATGAAGAAATTAAAAATTAAAAATAATAATAAATAAACACATAAATGAATAAATACTCAGATTTTCCCTCTTTTAAAACATTGAAGATGTCTAGTAAAATAACAAAAAAAATCACAGTTTTACTGTTTTTAAATCATTGTTTTACAGATGGTTTTCATTATTTTTACGTTTACAAAATAAAATAAAATAAAATAAAAGATTCTGGCACCCTTGCTGCCATTTTATTTTATTTTTTATTGTTTTTTAATGGATTCTTTTTTGCTGTATTGTTGTTGACTTTCTAATTTTTGTACAATTTTATTATACTTCTACTTTATAATACTAGAACAAGTTTCACTCAAACTTTAATCTGGATTTTTATCAACTACACATTCATAAATATCACCCAAGAATCAATCATTAAAGGAACTCTGACAAGATTGTAGAAAAGTACATACATATATGTTTATTTAAAAAGTATAGAAGGAAGCATTTTTGCAAACGCCAATATCTTTAAGGAGAGTAATTAAAGACGATTTACTTCAAGGGAAATCGATGTGGAGTGTTTTAAAGAGCAGCTGAAGATTGAATCGTCTCTGTGTTGACAGACGTGTAGCGGACGGACATTTCTTGCAGCGCCTTCGGTCCGTCGGTGCCGCAGACCTTCTGACCTCTGCTCACATCTGCCTGTGATGAGTTCATCCAGCGGGGTCGGGGGTAGCAGGGCAGCTCGGGGGTAGCCGGGTAGCGTCCGGGGGGACTCTGACAGCCCGACAATGGCCTTCTAAAGACTCTATTGGTCCTACCGGGTCCTCAAGGTGAAGCTGCGGCCCGACCGGACTGACGAGATCATCTCTGGTTTGACAGCCGTGGTTAATTTGTGCTGAATGAGTTGCGGCCTTGCCGGATTTTATTCTGCTTTTTAAGGCTTTTTGACAGGACAACTTTGAGCTTGCGTCGACCGCATCTGACTCGCTAACTGATCCGTGCTGATCGGCGCAGCGTAGTCCTCGACGCTCAGCAGCCACTTTGTCATTTAGTCTAAGTGCCTTCAGGTCCGCAGAACCTGTGCGACTGACTGAGCGCGGCATTGAAGGTCCATTAGCCTGCTGCAAAAAGCACCTCCTGTCTGCACGCTACACTGGCTCAAAGTGGTGGGGATGCACCGCGTTCCCCTTTGTTCTTTAAAGGCGTCCGTTTTCTTTTTGTAAAATATAAAGACATCCAAACAGTCTCATCATTTGCCTCAAGGACTAGACAAAGGTTTAGGAGTTCGTTAGCAGCATTTATCAGCCGAGTCAAGAGGATTCGACTTTCCTGCATTTGTTCTGGAAGTCTAAAATAAAGAGATGCAGGTGCTTTATTGAGCATTTTTAATTAAATAAAGTTAGAAGTGCTGATAGCTGCAGTTGTCTCGATGATGAAGAGATTCAGAGGTGGTGTTTCAGGGCAGACGAGATTAAATTAAAAGAAGGAAATGCACCGAAAGAGACAGTTTTAGTGTGCTGCTGTCGTACAGGAAACCCAATGAGAAGTGAGTCGTCTCAGTTTTGGGAGCTTCTTTGTCTGGATCATTTCCTTACATGTGAACTCGTGTAGTTTTCTGGGTTTTGTTTTGCATGAGGGGAATTCTCTTGGTGCAGTACCGTTGTTGTGGGCGTTTAAGATGAGATTTTATCAGTCGGTGTGGCTTTCAGAGAACAGCGTTAACCTTCTGCGCTTTCACTGTGAGTTCATTTTTCACTGCAAGCATATAAAGTCCTGCACCTCTATGGAAACAGCACCATCCTGACTGGAAGGAGGGAGAACTCAGAAACATATTTTGTGTAGTATGATGCAGTTATAATGCTATAAATGATTTAAAAAGTTGAATTTTTTAGGGTTTTTTTAATTGGAAAAAACTGAAATCCAACATGTATAACATTCCTCCAAATGTCAAAAGGTGCTACCAGTGTTTGGGAGAAAAAAAACAGGTAGATATTTTACTACTTTTACTGTTATTTTACTACTTGCATGTTTTATTTAGTCGTCATACCCGTCGCCTATCTGCTCTGTGTAAACACTGCCTGCGGTTCAGCCGAGAAGTCTCTGAATTTTTTTACATGACTGTTAGTCACAGCTGGGTCAATAACAGCTTAATGATTGTGTTGAGGATCGCAGAATTTTTTGTTTTTTGCAGAATCTGGACAGAGTAAACGGTTGATTTTTTGGCTTTTTTTTTTAAGATGAGAAAAGGGGATTCTGATTATTATCATGATTTTAAGCTTGGCTTTAGTTCAGGTTTCCAACAGAACACACACAAGAGAAGTTTGTGATGATTTATCTGAGTAAATGGTTTAATCCTGGTTCTTTAAAGATCACATGCTTTTCAAAGCTTCTGCTGCTTTTATAACATGCTTTTCATTCCTGGAAGTAGAGCGTTTCTGGAGAGAAATGTTTTTTTGAAAGAAAGTCAAAGTTGAGGATTGACGTTGGGGTAGCGTTCAACTGTCCAGTCCTGCAGATCTTTATATTTGTACACTAACATCCCCTCAACACGCTCTTTCTCTTGTGCTCTGGATTCTGCTCAGCACTTTGTCCGTCCATTGAAATGCAGCACAGAGAACTAAACGGCTCGTCTGTCGAGGCTAAATGAAACGGTAAATAGGATGTGTGCCTCATTTGCACAATGGAAAATAAAATTCCAGCAGTGCGACGTGCCGGAGCTCCTCCAGACAACTGTGGCGCTGCGCACGGCGGAGGGGCGGGGCCTGGAGGTCAGAGGTCGGCCTCCATTGAGCCATCAGATGGAGGTGGGTGTGTCGTCGCTCCATTCAGCCGCCGGAGCCTCTGACAGCCGCCGCATATGGCGGGACGGCTCGTCATTGTGTTCATGCTAAACCGCAGCGGCACAAGCAAGACAAAAGTCGACAATGTAATTATTGTGTTTTATTCCATCACGGACGCTCGGCTTTTAACTGAGATTTCAATCCCTGTTTTGACAGGTTTCCAAGGCAGGGCGCTTTTTTAGTATCATTTACATGTTAACCATCAAAAAACATGTTTATAAATAGTGATTTGTCTTCTGCAGCATTAAATTACAGCAGTTACATTGACTTAAAGCTAATATCCAGTAAAATCACAGAAAAAGTACTAATTTATATGTAAACCTCCCCCAAAAAATGTGTATTTTGCAAATAGTGTTCTTTTACAGTGTTGAGCCTTGAATTACACTTATTTGTGTAGTTATTTATTTTACTCTAATTAATTAAGCCAAAAATATTATTTTACAGTGATTTGCTGTTATTTCAAAGAATATTTCTGAATATTAGGACTTGAAAAATAGTAATGAATAAATAAGATTTTTCCAATTTGTTCCTTCACAAAATTAATTTTTTTTTAATTTATTTTTTGTTGTATTTAAATTAGCAAAAAAATATATATTATTTTACAGATATTTGCTGTCATTTGAAAGAAAATTTAAAAAAATGTAGATTTTCCATAATTTAAAAACAAATGTAGATATCTAGTAACATTTTAGAAAATACAGTTTTGCTGTACATCGTTTCCCCCCAAAAAATTCTTTATTTTTCTGATATTGTTATTCTTGCCTTTTTATTTTGTCATTTTTCTGGCACATGTTCTGCCAAGATTTTTTGCATGATTTTTTTCATAGTGTATTGTTGTCCACTTTGTTAATTTTTATTTATTTATTTTTTCCCTTTATAATTCCATAATAACTTTCATGCAGACTTTTGTTTGCATGTGCATCATCGACACTAATGTGGGTATTACCCCAGAAGTCATATATAGGAGGATTAACATTGTAGAAAAGTGCATATAAGGGTGTGTTAACAAAAAAAAAACAACTCTGAAAGTCAGCTTGAGTATCTGCATTCTTGTCAATAATTGCATACTCTTGTGTTTTGGACACAAGCAAGACAAAAGTCGACAATCTAATTATTGTGTTTTACTCCATCCTGGCCGTTCAGCACTTAGCAGATTTTTCAACCCCTGTTTTGACAGCTTTCCAACGCAGGGCTCTTAAACTGGCTCCACACTGTTACTTTTTAAGACTTTAAGCACTTTAAATCCGTGTTTTTCCAGTCCAGATATTAACACAGGCTGGATTGTGAGTCTCTGTAGGCCACGTAGGAATTTCTACACTTTGCAAGATTATTTTTGGACTTTTTTTTTTTTTCCTTTTTCTCTTTTTTTCATTTTGTCTTCGACCTGCCACGGTTGTTCGCTTTTCCTCCCCTGTCGTTTTACCCAAATACACCACGGATATCAAAAGACAGATTATCCTATTTATTTGGTTTTCTTGCCCATTTTTCTCTGCTTTGAACTCTCATACTTCCAATTTTACAGTCTTCTCCTGGATGTTGACGCAGCGTCGCGCGGAGCCAAACTCGGGCAACAGACCCACAAACTCTGCCAGCTCTAATAACGAACCCTCAGGGCCGCGTCTATCTGTTTCCGCCTTCTCTGTGGGTCAAATTAGACGGTAGCACAGATCCGGGCCACTGGTCCGCTCTGACACAGTCATAAATTCTGCTAACTGGCCCCGCTGGTTCTGACAGGGCTATTTTGCGAGGTGAAGACGGAGGAGTTTGGACTATAAAGGGAACAGAGCTTCCTGTGTTTTCTCAGACAACTGCTGCGCTGCAAAAAATGTCGAGTCGTTCGCGCTGGCGTCCCGAATTCTTGTTTTGATTAAAATAAGGGGGAGAATCTGCCAGTGAGGATGAGGTAACTCCACTGTTTTCCATGACAAGCTCGGCGAAGCAAAGAAGTATCTTAAAATAAAGTAGATTACCTTGTCCCGAGACATTTCCTGCACAAATTCTGAACCGGGCGCGGATTCCAACGTGCTATTACGTCCTCTTTCATCCGTGCAAAGTTGTCTCCTTTGCACTTTTTGCAGCACACAGGCCCCCGTGCATTCCCATGGCCTGCGCCGTCCTGTACATCCGCGGCCAAAAAAGCCTTAAAACCTTTAAAGCCTCGTATGACTCTAACGTAAGCTGCTTAATAATTTAATTCTGGTTGGAATCTGGCATGATTGGAATGGATGGGATTATCACGTTCGGGGACTAATGCGGCAGGTTCAGCGGGGGTTAGCCAGCGTAACATGGTCATGAAAGCCGGTGGCATGTACGTGGAGAGTAATTAAATGTACCAGAGAAAAGAAAGGAGTCGCTCGGAGTTAGTAATTAGCACAAACGAGAAGTTCGGTTTGAGTGCGTCTTGGGTTTTTTTTCTCTCTGAGAGTCACCGAGGCTTCAAGCAAAAGAAATTGTGCAGCAGTTGTGAAGGATTGTCTGGGTGTGTGAACGCACTGATGAGACTACTGCTTCATTTGTAATAAAGGAACTCTATTCACTTCTTCTGCCTCCATCTTCACCTGCTGGCTCCTTTAAACTTGGAGCTTTTCCCAACACGTCACAGTTTTCACTTTCAAAATCCAATTTCGTCCAAAACACAAATGCAGTTTAAGTGTGCAGAGACTTTGCTGGTACTTGAACAGAACAGGAGTCAATCTATTTTCCCCCTTCGAGGTCTTTTTTTGTGAACTGGAGCCCAAAACGAAGCCACGGTCGCGCTCTCGTTCTGCTCCCGTTGGTGGTCTTGGCCTCCGCCGAGCGTCGAACTCCGGCTCATATTTTACCACCTTTTTAGCTTCCCTGCTCGAGTGTCGCCATGTTTTTTTTTTCTTCTTCTTCTTTTTTCTCCCCCCTCCTCCACGCTGAGCGACCGCAGCACAAGGCGTCACTCATCTGCTCATGAGTGCAGCCATTGACTCCGGTTTGACTCCTGGAGCTCTGAGGAGGAGGAGGAGGGAGAAGGTTGAGACGGGGTGGAGCCCAGCCGCTCTGAAAAAAAAAAAAAAACGTTTGCCAGCGTCGAGCGGGCGGCCTGGTCTGTGTTACCACGCAACTGCAAAAAGCACACTCAGGCATAATATTTACACTGTTACATTATTTTCCGCATGCGCCTCCAAGAGAGAGTGTAAGACAGAGGAGGGAGAAGAAGAAGGAGGAGGAGGAGGATATTCTAAACCTACAAACGTATATAATCTGTGAATGGCTGTGTGGGGTTAAATGTTGGTGAACCTCCTCTGCACATTTTCCAGGTGATGTGAAGTGTTCCACCGCTGCAAAAAGGCCTCCTTGTTGACATCACTCGCCGACCTCTTTCCGTGGAGTTCGGCGGCGGCGGCACATTTCCACTTAAACCGTGGAGGTCGTCCCCGTTGGCCCGTGGAGACTCCTGCCTATCGATGCGTAGCAGGTTCTCTGTTCTCGCCTCGCCGGGCCGAGCCGCTCGGTCCTCCTCCTCCTCCTCCTCCTCCTCCTCAGCAGCTTCTGAATCTGTCGAGTTAGTATCTGTCTGCTCTCCAGCCACACCTGGTTTGAATTACTACGCAAAATTTACCCTCCGACTCTCCGGGGATGGATCGCTTTTGAGTGGAACCAATTTCAGAGGTGCAAAAAAGAAAAAAGTTTGTCTGCCCTCGCTGTGAGCACGGAGAAAAGAAAATGCTTTAAAGAAACTTCACCGAACACCCTGTTTCTAGCATTCCCGCCGTTATTGATTATTAATTTGTTCAGCAATCTCGCAGAAACTGAAGAAAATCCGTCCTTCTGCTGCTTTCTGCTGTCAAATGACTGTTTTTCTGAGTCTCGTCTGCTCTGCATCAACCGGTATGTCATTAATAAAAGGAGGTTAAAGTTGCTTTACCATTTTAGATGTTTGCTTTTCATATCATGAATGAGAATGCTGCTTTAGGTGGATGGTTTTTTTAGATTTAAGAACTGAAACTACATGGATTGGTTTTGGAAAAATCACGATTTTTCTACGATAACCAACCAAGAAAACCAACCAACCAACCAAACCAAGTAATTATGGTGCATAAACGTTACCAAGCTTATTAACTTTGATAGTGAAGTTTCACCAAATGCTTCCCGACACTAAATCAACCCATTTATGGTTCCACTATGGCCTTTGAAACTGGAAGTCTTTCCTGCGGTTTTAACTTTCGGGAAGAAAATGTGTTTTTCTCGAACCATAAATGAGAAACAACAATAATTCTTCATCAATTTGTTCAGCAATCTTGCATCTTGAGAATTAGAAAATCCATTTTCATCTCAGTTTTACTCTTCGTTGCTGTCGAAAGACTGTTTCTCTGCCAGTCTCGATTGCTCTGCATCAACCGGTATGCAATTAATAGAAGGAGGTTAAAGCTGCATTCTCGTTTTAGATGTTCGCTTTTCAAATCATAAATGAGAATGCTGCTTTAGGTGGATGGTTTTCTAGATTTAGCCACTGAAACTACATGGACAGGTTTTGGAAAAATCATAGGTTTTCTTCGATAACTAGCTGAGAACGTGTAGGAGAAGCTCAGACGTGCTATTTCCAACCAAACCAAGTAATGTTGATGCATAAACGTAACTGGATTTCTGACATTATTAACTATTGTAGTGGAAGTTTCAACCAAACGTTTCCCACAGTGGCCTTCCAAACTGGAAGTCTTTTTTACAACGTCACGGTTTTAACTTTTGGGGAGAAAATATGCTTTTCTTGAAACATAGGAGAGAAAAAAAGAATCATTATTCATCAATTTGTTCAGCAATCTTGCATCTTGAGAATAAGAAAATCCATCTCAGTTTTACTTCTTGTTGCTGTCGAGACATTATTCCACCAAGCTTCCAGCATTATTAGTTGTTATTGGGAAAATTTCAACCAAACTATAATGTTTTCTGAAACTGATCCAACCGATTTATGGTCCCACTATGGCCTTTGAAACTAGAAATCTTTCGTACAACATCACGGTTTTAACCTTTGGGGAGAAAATATGCTTTTCTTAAAACATAAGAGAGAAAAAAAAGAATCATTATTCATCAATTTGTTCAGCAATCTTGCATCTTGAGAATAAGAAAATCCATCGCTCTCTACTTCTTACATCTCAGTTTTACTTCTTGTTGGTGTTGAGACGTTATTCCACCAAGTTTCTAACATTATTAGTTATTATTGTGAAAGTTTTAACTAAACCAAGACATTTTTGTTCTGAAACCAAAGCGTGAGTGAAAATTGAAAGCAAGCAACAAGTGAAAAATTAACTTAAGTCTCAGAATATTGGTCCTACATGGGCCTGTGAACCTGGAAGTCTTTCCTTCAAACACAAGTGAGAAATAAGAATCGTTGTGTATTTAGTAATCTTGCATCTTGAGCTGTCTGCTGCTGGCCGCTGTGGGCACGCATCATCCAGACGTTTGCTCAGTGTCAAAGGACTGGTTTTTCTTTTTCTTTCCTGCGAGTCGCGTCTGCTCTGCATCAAGCAGCGTGCAATTAATAAAAGGAGGTTAACGTCGCATTATCGTTTCAGATGTTTGCTCGAGAGGGTTTGCACCTCTGCAAACACGCTCAGCACAAAGCCCGGTGTTTACCGACCGGCCGGCTCTGTGATGTTTTACGCTGAAGAATATCAAAGGAGGGAACAGATCGGACTCTGGTTTACTCGGGACGGAGCGCTCGTTGTACAAACAGAAGGAATGTTTGTTGGCCAAAGGAGCGTTTGTCCCTATTTTTAGCGCTTGTTGTCAGAGCTTTTGTATTCGTATTCGCACCTAGTTTCACATCAACTTTGCTGTTCTTCCATTAAGAACAGATGATGTATAAAATCCTCCGAGAGCGGCGTGTGATTCTGAATCGCATAAACAAGGCTGTCATCGCTAATGGGAAAACGCTAAACGAGCGCTTGTGTGTTGCTCGTCTAACAGCACTACAAATGTGACACCGAATTCCCTCCGAAGATTTCTTCAAACATAATTCAGATGTGTTGTCAAATCACTGGTTTTTAAAACAAAGTGCTTTCTAGTAAAAAAAGAAAAAAAAGACCTTGTAGTGTTATTTTAGGTGTGATTTTACTCGAATTAGTCACATATTAGGGATTAAAAACCTACAAATAATGCATAGAATGCCACTGATATACTACTTATATATCATAATACTGTATGTCTGACTATAATAACTATTAAATCTGAGACCCTACAGTGTTATTAATTTATTACTAATTACAAGGTTGGTGGTTCAATCCCAACCATTGGTTACCTGAATAGTTGACATATAATTAAAACCCAACAAAAGTCATAGAAAATACAACTAATCTAGTACTTAAAGAGCATCCTTTTACCTGACTGTAGTATACATTGAAGCCAAGACACTACAGTGTTAATAATTATTGAGGATTATTGTACTAGTGGATGGTAAAGCTGGTTTCTTCTCTAATCGCAAGGTTGGTGGTTCAATCCCAACCACTGGTTACCTGAATAGTTGACATATTGGGGATTAAAACCCTACAAAAGTTAGAGAAAATAATACTGAGAGAACATACTTATAATTAAATATGATAGATATGAAAGCTGGGACCCTACATTGTTAAGAATTAATCAACAATTTCCCTGAGGTCTGCACCAAAGGGATCAATAAAGTTCTATTCTATTCTATTCTATTCTATTCCATTATTGAGAATAATCAAGGTAATGGATGGTGAAGCTGATTGTCCACAAGGTTGGTAGTTCAATCCCAACCATTGGTTACCTGAATAGTTGACATATTAGGCATTAAAACTCAACAAAAGTCATAGAAAATACAACTAATATAGTACTTAAATAGCATCCTTTTACCTGACTATAGTATACATTGAAGCCAAGACCCTACAGTGTTAATATTTATTGAGAAGTATTGAACTCTTGGATGGTAAAGCTGGTTGGTCGCTAATTGCAAAGTTAGTGGTTCAATCCCAACCTGAATAATTGACATTTTAGGGATTAAAACCCTACAAAAGTTATAGAAAATACTATTTATATAACACTAAGCTTTGTATTTTTTTTTTAATCTGTTATTGTGCAAAACTAGTGATATATATATATATATATACTGAATATTCTCCTCTCTGTCTCCCTCTACAGCTGAGGCACCAGCAGTGGAGCCTGGTGATGGAGAGCGCCGTGCCGTCGGATCGGGGGAACTACACCTGCGTGGTGCAGAACAAGTACGGCGCCATCAGCCACACCTACCAGCTGGATGTTCTGGGTAAACATTTAACTTTCAGCTCATCGTCTGTGCAAACATCGAATAAATTAGCGCGCACGAGTGGGTTAAGAACCTGCAAGTGTTGCTGAATGCGTACGTGTCCTGCAGCATCATCATTACCGTGCATGACCTTCTTCTTCTTCTTTCCCTCCTCAGAGCGTTCGCCCCACAGGCCCATCCTCCAGGCGGGCCTCCCAGCCAATCAGACGGTGGTGGTGGGCAGCGACGTGGAGTTCCACTGTAAGGTCTACAGCGACGCCCAGCCGCACATCCAGTGGCTGAAGCACATCGAGGTGAACGGCAGCCGCTACGGCCCCGACGGCGTCCCCTACGTCAACATCCTCAAGGTGGGTGTGCAGCCTGCTTCCTCTCCCCCTCTGTTTCTAATGAGTCTGCCTGGAGTAGATTTCAGCCGACGATAATTTCACTCATAATTAATCTCTCCTAAATGCCTTGTTTAATGAGCTTTTACAGTAGGTGGGTCTGCGGGCCCCGCGGGCTCTTTTTACTGCAGCGTTTAATTGAGGAGCTCATTCCTCGAACGCTGTACCTTCACTACGGGGGGAGAAAAGCTTCACCTGCAACACACTGCAGCACACAGACATGTGTACTCAATGACTGGATGGTATCACTATGAATCGTTTCCAAAATGAGGTACCTTCAGTTTATTCTGCTGTTGTCCTGAACAATTATTGCAACTGGTGAAGATGGATACGATTAAATTAAAATATCATTTAAGGGGGATTTTGTTTTTGTCAAGAGGGACTTTTTCAGTTTTCTTGCATTTCAAACTTCCACCAGAAGAAATAAAATATAGTTCAACACACACTGTAAAAAAACAAACAAAAAAGCTGTTTTGTGGTTGCTGGGATGCCAAAAAAAATACTATAAAATAACCATCTCATAAAAATACAAGAATTTTCCCCAATTAAAATATGTTTTCCTCCTTCATTTCACAAGAAATTTATGTGTAGTTTATTTTTTTATTTTTTTTTACTTCGGAATAATAAAAAAGACTAATGATGCATAATAAAATTGTGAGTGCATATGTAATTTTTTTTATGATTATGTTTAGAGTATCAAAAATGAATTTAACAGTTTTATATTTTAAGAAAATATTGTGATAAATTTTAAAACATATTTTTACGTCCCAGTTTTTGTTTTTTGTTTTTTTTTTAAAATGCAAATTGCATGGTCATTTACAGTTACCAGCTTTTAATTATTGTAGTTATCTTACATTAGACACATAGATTTATTTGGGTAATTTAATTGATATTTTTGTGCATTTTAGAAAATAAAATAAAAGAATATTTTACAAGTAGTTTAACCAAACAATCAACCAGGCGTCTTTTACTGGTTACACTGATATTACACTGAATATTTTAGAAATAAGCAGATATGAGAGAAGAAATACATACACGTGCTGGAAAATATTTATTGTTTCATTTATTATTACTGAACTAAATCTGCTCTTTTATCTTAACATTAACTCCACCAGACATATTGCAAAATCCACATTTGCTTAAACTCGGAAAAGGAGATTAAAGTCGTCATGTTTTATTCTCGATGTGACAGATTTACAATCAGCACATGGAGATGGTTTTCCTTCTGTAAAATCTATATTTTCTCATAGCATTACTGGAAAGAAAAAGATTATACTTTTAAAATCGTGTTGTCTCAAGTAGATAAACACGAGCTGATCCCATCACTTCTTGTGCTTTTCGCTTATTGAATTTTCCTGAAAAAATAACAGACAAAAACCGACGTCTTGAGCTTCAGTTCGACCCAAGAAGAAAAACAAAATAGTTAACAGAAGCAATAACAGATAAAACCCAGATAAAAGCACAAATCCACCTTAGAGGTTATCTGTTTGAACGTTTCATTTGGTACTTGTTGCTGATGTTGGGAATGAACTCTTCAATCACACCGACTGCAGATGTGCAGATGTTCCACGTGCAACAATATTCTGTGTTTTTAGTTGCCTCTCGTCTGGTTTTGTTTGTCTGCAGCCTTTGCGGTTGCTCCGCTGCAGCATCTTGTCGCTCGTCGAGAGGGTTTTTCAATCACAGGCGCTCCCTCGTGAAATCAAGGTTAAATAAACGCAGCGGGGAAGGCGTCAGATAGTCTTAGGAGGTCTCCTCGCCTCCCCAGACAGCGTTGGTGTTCAAGAATAGAGTCAAAAACATTCCTCGCCAGCAGAGGACAACACCCTAAACCCACTGTGGGGCGTGTTTTTTTTTTGTGATTCGGGGTGAACAGAGGAAGACTCCCATTGAAAAACCAAGAGCTTTCTCATTTGGCCTCCCCCCCCTCCTCTCTTTTCTTTCTGCCTCCAGAGAGAGAGAGGAGAGAGAGGGAATAAAACAAACATCTGGTTTGGACTAAGTTAACTGCTGTGGTGGCGGCAATGCAGGCAGAGAGACGGGCTCTGTTAACCGCCGCTGCCGTCAGATGTGCTGCGTCGCGTGGTTTCAGGAGGAGGAGGAGGAGAGAGGGAAGAGGCACCCAAAAAAGCCATGGAAAAAATGAGTGGAGGGAACACAAGGAAGGGCAAAGTCAGCAGGGAGAGCGAGGGAGTGTGACAGAGCGGCGGGTTAAGATGGAGGGCGAGAGGGAGGGAGAACAGGGAGGCAGGAATAAGATGTGAAATCGAGAGACAGAGACGACCGAGCGAAAGGTGAAGGAGACGGGAAGAGAAGTCCGACCTTCTCTCCTGAGCTGATGGATTTTTAACTTTCAAACTCGCTATTTTCAGAACAATATCAACAGAAAAGGCTGCAGTCGTGATGGATAATTTTGCAGACGAAGCCTCAGATAATAAGCTTCTTGGGTGCGGAGGTTAGCCAGGGCCTCGGCTTCAGCAGATTCTTTTTTGAATGAAGTATAATATAATATTTAGAATATAAAACCAGCTTTTCTCTGATGTTCCAAAGTGAAAACATCTGTGACAACACATTAAAAATAGTAGTTTAAGTACCTTTTATTCACTTGCTACAGCATAGCTAAGGGTAGCTGGTGGCCCAAAACAGCGCTGATTGAATATTAAAATTCCCAATATTGCATAATTAAGCAAACAGACGGAAACATCCATTAAATGTTATTTTCATTCTGCATAAGAAGTAAGAATTAAATGACAAGTTTTCCGAGAAGGAAGAGAAAAAAATCCTCTGAACCCTAAGAACCTCCACCATGTTTATCTTTTTAATAAATCTCCCAAATTGCACCATTTATCAGAACCAAAAACTCTAAAAACAGAAAGAATCTATCCCGACAGTCCCTGAACTTCTCATCTGAGATGTGCCGTTTCATCAGAGAAAAAAAACAAACACTTTATTCTACATGATGATTTAAAAATCTGCAAAAAAAATACCGTTTGGACTAAACAAATTCTGTAAAAAACAAAAAATTCTGCACTTCTTGTCAGATACATGAAGCAATGAGTGACTAAGCTGCCAACAACAGTCACATGACAAAAATTGAGGAAAGTTTTGGCTGAACTGCAGGCAGTGTATAATGTAACAACATGTTGATTCCAGGTTTTTTTCCTAAAATAGTTAAATAAATACTCAAGAAATTCCACTTTCGTTATGTTTTTTCATTATTTGTAGCATCGCTCTCTCTCCTTCTAATAAAGTGCTGTTTCCATAGAGATGCAGGACTTTATAATATATATATGTAAAAGTTCAGAGGGTTGCAAATCACTTTTAGTTTATTTACTCCTTTGTTTGCTTGCTGCAGCTTCAACATGAACATTGAAGCATTTTATTCAACTTTGAAGCAAAAGATGAGTATGTACATTGTCCGGCACGTTTAAGGAAGGCGCATAAATGAGAAAACTTTGAAAACAGGGTTAAAATAGGGAGATAAAAGGCAGACGGAGTGAGAAGGAGAGGCCGCCAGAAAGAGACAGAAAGGGGGAAAGCAGCTCTGTCAGCCCAGACTGCGGCTCCACGCTCTATTTTCAACTACCACATAATTGAAACAGTATTTACTGAGATTTGTGTGCGCCTCCCTCCCTCCCCTCTGTCACTCTCTTCTGGGCCCACCACAGTTCATTCAGCGTGATATGCTCTCTCATGTGTGGCATATATACTGTAGGAGTTAAATGCAGGAGGAGGAGGAGGGGGTCATGCATGCTAGATTTTTATATTTTTTTTTGAGAAACGCCTGAATCGCTCTTTTGATGCCTGGAAAAAGAGTTAACGATGAGCGACTCGCCCTGCGTGGGGAGGCGTCTGGAGCCGAGCCCTGGATGTTCATTAAGCAACTATAAAACATGATATGTTTTCTCCTTTATGTGCTTTCGCCCGTTTAATAATTCAGAGGCAGTTTCTTCGGCGGAGAAGCGAGCGGCGTGTGTTTACTGTACTAAACTGACAACGCTGTGGTGGCTTTAATCCACCTACAGTGTAGCGCAAAGGATGCAAAGTGTGGTGTTGTTGTTGTTGTTGTGTGTTTCAGATGTTACAGGTTGTGCTTTTAATCCCACAAACAGACAGCTTGTGTCAGTGCACCTCCATCACGTTTGTGCATCACAGTGAGTCTGCAGCCAGAGGCCAGAGTTAGCTTAGCTTAGCATAAAGACTGGAAGCGGGGGGAAACTGCTAGCCTTGCTGTCTCCAAGGTTCTAAAAAGTGCTTATTCTTAACATGCAAAACAGATAAGCAGGTATCAGCGCAACAAAATACAGCAACTGGCAACGCACTTCCCTGGCTACACCTGTCCAATCAAACACACGACCTGCTCCATCATAAACCCTCACTTTTACGACGCCTATAATTTTTCTTGACACTGAGAGGTTGTAAATCAATTCTGTGTTTGTGCCTTGAGCTCATGGTGATTTCGTTGAGAGGTGTTTGCAATATCTCACACACTCCGCCGCGGCGACGATAAACTTTTAATTGCACGTTGCCGAGAACGTCAACAGGAACCGAACAGTGTATGAACCTGGTTGAGGTGGGATTGGTGGCGGAGCTGCTGTGTTGAATTTGCAATAAAGTGAGTGTGATAATGAGGAAGTGTTGCTGTGCATTCCAGTGTGTGTTTCCATTTACAGGTTTGCATGTAAAGCCCTTTTCAGACATGAGATATGCAACACTGCTGCATCAACAATCTTCTAAAATGGACATGGGTCGGTTTTATGTTCAAATAACTGTCTAAATAGCTAATAATCTAATTATTTATGATCCTCCAAATGCTGAAAATGCTGTCAATGTGTTATAATAATCTAGCTAATGCATTGAACTCTCACTCATGTGGATCCTGCTGCTGTTGGATGCTGCAGTTATTAATAAAGTCAGAGGAAATTTTACAAAAGAAATGGGAGCGACAAGCTAAACTTCAGCTCCTGTTAGTCAAATAGTTAACCTGTTAGATTCTGTTTTCTTCACAGTAAAGTTGTATTTTTATGGACTTTGTAGGTTGTAATAGGTGTGAAATTGTGAAAAAGTCTCTTCAAATTGCTTCACACAATTCAAATAAGGCCGTACTTCAGGCTTGTGCTGTGTTACAAGTGGAATATTACCAGGTCTGACCTCGTAATGTTGCCAGTTTTTATGAAAAAGTTCATTAACAGGAGGGAGTGCATGTCTGAAAAGGGTTTATTTTCTCACAGTGTGTTCTTGCAGGATCCGTGAAGGCCTCACTGAGCCTCTCATTTTTCCCTTTGCAGAGCGTTATCAGTGAACGCACTGAGGCCCACAGTAAGTTGAAACTGTCCAACGTGACAGAGAAAGACGCCGGGAAGTACTGGTGTCGCGCCTCAAACTTTGTAGGCAAGTCGGAAAACGCTTTCTGGCTTAAGATACACAACCCAGGTAAATCCTGAGCTCCGAGCGAGAACCGCCTTCGCCTCCTCTGACTCCTCGTTTCTGCATTGCTCCTCTTGGTTGTGGGTTCGCTAATAGATTCCTTAGATAAATCCACACTCTCCTCTTCTGAGTTCAAGTGCTCACGTTTCGTTTGCTGATGGCGATCATCCATTTTAACTCCCGGTGCCACTTTCTCTTCCTCCCCGATCGATAACAAACACACAGTATTGCACCATTAATTACCGCCATGACTTCAAAAGTCTCACCCGCAAACACCTTTACACAAAAAAAAAAACACTCAGACGTAGGCTACATAAAAGCCCCTCTGACCAAACCACCCACACTCACAGAGCAGTATTGATTTCTCCGGGAGTGCATTCTCCAGCTATATTAATGTGCTTTTATATGAAAGCATGCAGCAGGACTCTGATTCATAACTGGGTCTGGATGTCAATGTTCATTACCGAGGCTTGGAGAGCAAGTCCTCCACCTCTCCCTTCGACCGAGCCACATCAGACACCGGCTTTGAAACGAGCTCCCCCACTGGTCATCACACCAATCATTAGTCAAAGGAGAGAAAAACCACAACTGCAGGGATGCTCTTTTTAAGTTTATTTATAAGAAACGGCGCTGGGAGGGATGGTAGGTTATTGCACTGAATGTAAGTTTGTTCAGCTGGAGCAACATTTTGATAATTATATCTTCCGTCGGTGAACTAAAATTTTAACAACAATGGTTAAATGGCTGCACAGACCTTGGTGTTTATTTGATTTTTAGTAGTGGACCCAGAATAGATCCTTGAGGCACTCCGAGAAAAAAAAAAAAGACACAAATGGTTTTCTGTCAAGTATGCAGCCAAAAAACACTAAAGCGCAGGAGGTCTGAAAACAAAGAACACTTCTGCTTACTCGCTGTGATTTCTGCAGACGAGACATTGTGGTGAAGGGATCTGGTTTGCTTTTGCATCAGGTGGAGTGTACGCCGGTTCAATTTAAGGTCACGGGTGATGTTGCAAGTGACAGAAAATTCCCTCGTAGTTGAAAAGCCTTTTCTAATCGAGCAGTTTTTGTCTGGAAAGGCCAATTCATGGTTTCCACAGTGCAGACTTGGAACAAAGATAGCATCTGATGGACACCTTGCCCCTCATACAGGGTACAATAACATTTAGATTTATTCAGAGGATAGTGCAAACATGTAGGGAACATCAGTAGAACATAATTTACCTAAATGTTGATATTGCACAGATTCTTCTGAATATGGAAAACAACAATATTGCACGTATCTATATGTTGAACAACAATGGAAAGGCACAGATTCTTTCATGAGTAGAATTACTGACATGAGGAACACTGCATACTGCATAGATTCCTCTCTCAGTACAAAACACGGATATTCCAGAGATTCTTGCATATGTAGAAAATTTGTGTAGTGTTTTTTTAATGTACAAAACAGGCTGTATTCAATGGAGAAAAACACACACAACTTCTGTGGACATTTCTTCAAGACTGTGGTTTTGCCTTTTTCTTTTTTTTTTTACAAGATATAGCAGCTACTTACAGATTGGGCTGAAGCACCAAGTTAATTACTGTTTCTGAGGTGTGCCAAGACCGGTGGGCGGAAATAGCACGAGACGGCTGGAGATTTTAGAACCTCCATCTGTGTTTGGGAACCGCCGACAAATCAAAACATCTCCAAAGTCCAGCAGTGACTACTTCAACTGCAGCTCTGTTAATTAGGAATTGAAAAGGTGTGGATGTCGAAGAATCTCCTTTCATTAGAACAAGCATTTGATTTGTACTCTGGTCACAAATTGTTGGGCTGCACATGACCACAGAGGGGATGAAACTTCCGTCCATTTCCATGTTAAATCAAACCACTGCACTGGAATCTAGAGACAACCTGAAACTACAAGTTCATTTATATCTAAAAGCGCCCGTGGCCTTCAGTTGAACCGGTGAGCTTCTTTCGGTGATGGTGCTGCTTGGGTGTTTTTCAGGTGTCAGCGGAAAGGAAACTTCAAATCCTCCGTCCTGTCCTTTATCTCCAGGGCGTATTTGGTGTTTCCTCTAATAAGCTTTTGGGCTCACGATATCTCTCTTCTCCCTCTTCCTCCTCTCTTATCCCCACTTCTCATCCTCCACAGACGGCCGGTATTAACACTACAGATAAGGAGCTAGAGGTGCTCTTCTTGACCAATGTGTCTTTTGAGGATGCGGGCGAGTACACTTGTCTGGCAGGGAACTCTATCGGCTATGCTTACCACTCTGCTTGGCTGACGGTGCTTCCAGGTATATTCCTCTTCACACTCCGGGTCTCCGATATCTTGTCATTTTTCTTCTCACCTACATTACAAACTCCACCAAACCATAATTGCGACTGCACTCTTTTGACAGTTTCACGTTTTGCTCAGTGGCACAACACTGAAACGTTCATTTCCAAACCTAATTATCTTGCATTATCGCAGATTGCTACTTGTTAACACGCTTTTAAGCGCGTCGAAAGTGTGTCATCACCCCTTTAATTGAACGAACCGAACATGCGATCCGTCCCCTCGCCGGGAGACGCTTTTTAATCAGAGCAGATCGTCTGTTTATGTGTCTCAAGGCTACGAGGCAATTTAAAGACGTTTCTGTGTTCGCTGTTCAAGACAATAATTACCTCCCCGGGGAGAAGCATATCACAGGTGCAATTACCTGCTGTGGGATAAAACTACAAGCTGATTATTTTGCTGTCTCAACTCAGAAAGTGAATGCACACTTTACAACTTTCAGATCTGATGCTGTGTTGATTTATGGACATTATTTCATGGAAAACGACCCCTCAAATCAATTCGGGTGAAACGTGCTACTGAGCAAAACAACTTCATCATAACTGAGAGAAAAAAAAATGTTATCAAGTGTGAATTTTGACTGACTTTTTGCATGTTTTTGAAGCAGTGAGTCCGGAGAAAGAGGACTACTACGCCGACATCCTCATCTACGTGACGGGCTGCGTGCTCTTCATCCTCGCCGTGGTCATCGTCATCCTCTGCCGCATGAGGATGACCACCCAGAAGACCCTGCCGACGCCTCCCGTGCAAAAGCTGTCAAAGTTCCCCCTCAAGAGACAGGTAACAGAAAGTAGATACAAGATTCGTACAACACTTTCCCCTCTTTTTCACTCTCCTCGTCTATTTATTGTAGTTTAGCTTTGCAGTCGTTGCCACAGTCGTCTTTGTCTCTGAAAGAAGAAGTGCATGCAGGACTGGACTCACGCAAGCTGGAGCATAAGTAAATAGAGACAGTTATTGCACGTCTATCTGTCGTGGATCTTTCGCCGTCCCGCTGTTTTAATGACGCTGTGCGGACGCTGGAAGGCATCACACTGGTGACATGTGTTCACATTTATCTTGGAGCAGATTCAGCTCAGGGATATTTATGCCCTCCTGTGACTGTCAGTGTTAGTTTTAGATTTCACTCTCTGTGTAACACAAACTCGGCCCTCAACTGTTTGGGGAGAAACATAAAGTGGAGCAGCTGCAACTCCGCGGCCTGCAGAAGTGAAGAGCTCCTCTCGCCCGTCGTGTCTTCGGGCTGCGTTCAAGTCCGAGTTCAAGCAGAATATCTACAAAGATCAGGCCAATCATATTCAGTTTAAGACTAAAGTGATAACAAGTTTGCTTATTCGCTTTGCTGACGAGAGCTCAGAATGAGAAGATTGGGGAAACGAAGCCACACAACATCAGAGTTGCACAATCAGTATTCATATATGTTTAAACAAGTCAAACAGAATGTAATTTAAGGCAACATCACAGTCAAAAGTAAGAATATAACAATGGTAAAATGGCTTCTCAAACCTTGGTGTTTATGTGAATTTAATTCTAAAAGACAAAAAGTGATCCCAGAATAGATCCTTGAGGCACTCTGAGGAGAAAAACATACAAATGGCTTTCTGTCAAATATACAGACACAAAGCAGAGGTACAGAAAGTACAGGAAGTCTAAAAACAAACAACGGTTTTGCCTAATTTCACAATATCAGAGTTGCACAATCCATATTCAGACATGTTCAAACAAATCCAGTTACCAGACAGATGATCATTTAAGGCAATATCAAAGGTAATATTAAGAATATAATGGAACAAAAATGGCAAAATGGCTTTACAAACTTCGGTGTTTAAGTAAATATAATTCTAAAAAAAAATAGTGGACCCAATATAGATCTTTGAGGCAATCCAATTAGAAAATGACGAATGGTTTTCTGTTAAATATAAAGCCAAAAACACTGAATCTCACAATATCAGAGTTGGACAATCAATCATAAGTCCAGTAATTACACATATTACGATGATATGAAGACAGAGTAAACATGCAGAATATACCACAATATGAAGCTAGCACTAGCAACTGCTTAGCTTAGCTCAGCATAAAGACTTGCAGGAAACAACCAACCTGACTCTTAGCAAAGGTAGCAAAACGTACCACCAATAGTCAACAACAGACTTGATTCTTTACATTAAAGACATTTGATGTCATTTGATGAGACATCTGGATTTTTAGCTTATATTTGTTTTGGGGTTTTTTTTTTATGGAAAGACACGTCACAGATGAGTAGTTCAAGGAAAGTTTAAAATCTTACGATTCATTCTGTTTTTGCAGTTTCAGGCTCTCATAAATCAATTTTGGGGCTCAGAGGGTTAACTTTGCAAGATGTTGGTTTGTGCTTTCCAGACAGACGAGGAAAAAACGGAGTCAACAACCATCAGTGGCTAGAAAAACACAAGTCTGAGTCAAAAAAAGACATGTCCAAGAAGGGAAAAAGGCTTTCTGAAGTCCTGACTCGACTAATCTTCCTTGTAGGCTGTCCTGACTAATTAACCAGCCGCTGTTCACTCCATTACAAGAATTCTATATGAGGATCTCTTTCTGTTCTTTTTTTAAATGTTTTAAGTAGTCTGCAGAATACTATCGAGCAGTGCAGCGTAGCTCAATTATTTTGCCTCTTGCAGTAGTTGTAATCCAGGCACCGTCGCACATCTTGTTCTTGCGTTCTGTTTGCAAAGATCGCCTGAATTTCTGCGCCGTCGATGAGTTTGTCATTATCCGTCCGACCCCGCCCTGCCGGACTCCCGCTGTGAGCAGGACAGGGCCGCTGTGTGGCTGTTCGGAGCAAATTCCAGCTTTCCAGCTTCATAATTAAAGGGTTGCGCTCCTCGAGATGCAAAAAGATACATTTTTAGAAAAGAAAACTATGACCTGAAAGTCGTAATTCAGTTCTTGGAAAACGAACACACGACTTTTAAACCCAAAGTGAGGCTCTCGCTGTGAGGGTTGTAAAATAGCGTGTTTGTCCTTGTTACATAAAGAGGTCTTGTTAGGTTATATCAAGTTGAAAGCTCATCTTTTGAAAGATCCCCTAATTGTAGCCTCTAAAGCTTTTCTATTTCTGCTACCTTCATATAACTGGTCTTATAAGGTAGTGCAGGGAAAGTTCTTATTGCATTTTTCTGTAATCTTTGCTTCGTTTTTGTAAAGCTAATCTCCAGGTTCTCTCCTTTCTTTTTCATAACTCTGAGTAAATCTCCTGTAAACCTCCTGGCATGTTCTATCAGATATTACTTTTCATGCCTCTGAAATTGTGGTCAGGGCTTTTGCTTTCTTTTTTTTTTTTTTTTTTTTTTTGGGCTTCACAGCATTTTTCTCATTTTCCTCCAGTCGAGGAGTCTGGTAAGTGGACATGTTTGTTTCAGGACCCCACCTGAAGGGGCCGAGCTGGCCGACTCTGACATAAACAGATCTATCAAAAAGCTGGCCGGAGCCATCAGCCAGATAAATGGTGGGAGGATGTCGAGCCCACGGGCCCAGCGGCACGACCGGCCGATCTGGAAATGGAGCTTGTTGATGGATAGAGACGTCCATCCACACCTCGCCGCTCGCTCGCCCACCTCTGCATCCTCCTTCATTCGTCTTTGTTACCTCCCGCCTCCTCCTGTGCGAAGCCACGGGCCGGCTGTTTGTAAAAGTCACTGCCGGTGTCAGAAGTCCGGCTGTTTTTCAGGGAAACTGAGCGATGACGCTGCTCCTGAGATGTGTGATGTTCGCTGCCAAAGAGAGAGCTCCATCTGGATTAGTTATTTTATCATTTATTCACCCAGTAAATGGGTTTTTTACATTTCAAATCAAGGTTAACTTGCGACTGTTTTGAATCTGTGGAAGCATTTTTCTGTTTATTTTCCGAGACAAAGTGTTTTTTCAATGAGGAATTTGCTTTAATTAAGACGCTGGCTTCGTCTTGGTTAACAGAAATCAATTAGAGTTTTTAGCATAGCTAAACAAATTGAAAATTCAGCTTGTAATGATTTTAATTTCAATAAAGTGGCAAGGACTTTTAATTAAACTGTTCAGGTGAGGCCTTTTGCTCCAAGAACATCAAACCTACTGTCAAGCATGGTGGTGACAGTATCATGCTCTGGGGCTGTTTTGCTTACGGTGGAACTGGAGCTTTACACAAAGTGAATAGAATAATGAAGAAGGAGGATTACCTCCACATTCTTCAGTAAAGCCCAAAATCATCTGTCAGATGGTTGCTCTTGGATGCAGTTTGGTGTTCCAGCAAGACAACAACCCCAAAAACACATCAAACGCGGTAAAGAAATGGTTCAACCAGGACAGAATTAAGGTTTACGACTGGTGTCCTCAAAGTCCTGACTTAAACCCCATCAAGAACCTGTGGACTGTTATGAAGAAACAAGTCTGTGTGGAACCAACTCTGTCAAGAGGAGGGTCAACAAACAACCAGAAGCTTGACAGAAGCTTGTAGACGGCTAGTTGAAGTGAAAATGGCCAAAGGGACATTTAACCCAATATTAGACTTGCTGTATGTATACTTTCACCCAGCACATTTTGTCAAATTTCCAGAAGACCTATAATAAATATATGAAACAATCAAATTAATCAATTCAGAGCAGAAATCATCAAAAACTTACATTACAAATATGTGACAAATTAAATTTCCTTCCAGTCAAATATTAGATTTAGTGTTTAGCTCACTGTCAGACTTTCTCTTCTTCCTTCTGTCTTCTTGTTTCAACACACATCACTTTGCTCTTTTCAGAGACTATAACAGTTTCTTTTTGCACCCAAGCAGGTGTCCTTGGATTCCAACTCGTCCATGAACTCCAACACTCCGCTGGTCAGGATCGCCCGGCTGTCATCCAGCGACGGACCGATGCTCGCCAACGTCTCGGAGCTCGAGCTGCCCTCCGACCCCAAGTGGGAGTTTCCTCGAACGAGGTAAGAAGAAAACGACATCGTGCAACATCCTTGTAGCTTCCTTTGCACAAATTTATCTCATCAAAAATACAGATGTCTGTACAGTAGTCTGTATATAAAAGATGGATGTAGACTCTGGATCTGGAAAGTTAAGCATAAAACCTGCATTCTGTCCAACAGCCAGCAGGGGGCGACTGTTACAGTTGCAAAAAGAAGTCCAGTTGTACAAATGTCTATGAGAGAATGGCTCAACTTCTCACTTGATTTGCTACCTCAGTACACATTTTTTTAATGAATTTTTGGGCCCTCAATTCTACCAGCACAATATATTCTTGCAACATTGTGAATTGAGGCAAAATCAACACGTTTTTGCAACTTTTCTGCTGCTCGGTGCAAAAAGAATACTCACACAGTTCTCAATTTCACTCACTAATCCACAAGAGAAGTCCTGAACACAACATAATTTACTCCAATTTACACTGAATTACAGATTTTTATTTAAAAGACGCTCCATTTGTTGACATGCAGGCTCCACATGAACGAGGACCAAGAGAAAAACACTAACAAATAGGAAGATTTGGTTGCGAAATGAAACACAACAAAATGTTTCAGCTACAAAAAGGATGGCATTGACCCAAGCATGTACTTTGTTGGCAGTGTCTTGCGATTGTTGCCACAACACAAGACAACAGAACTAATTTGTTTGGTCTGAATGCCAGCCAAAGAAAATACCACTTTGCATACCTTTATCAGTGTTACACTAGATGAGAAAGGTTGCAAAAAGTACAAAAAGATAACAGTAAAAAGTAGCTTCTAAGCCTTTTTAGAAATAAATTTTGGATGCAGATGCAAAAAAAATACCCCAATCTTCAAGAACTATTAATTCCTTAAAGATAATTGTTCAAGTCAGCTGGTGAAAATTCATGTATTTTCAGTATTTTGTGTACTATATGTCTTGCAGAAAGACAAATGTCACAGAGTCTGGTTTTTCCAATATCACCAAACTCAAAGCTTCACAACAGTAGTGTGCACGCCAGTGGTTTACAACACAGTGGCTCCATCCATCTTTTATATAATGTCCACAGTCTGTAAAGAGACATAAACAAACCTCAACTCCCAGCTCTAAAGTCGTCTTGCCTTTGTTTCAGGCTCACTCTGGGGAAACCTCTGGGAGAGGGCTGCTTCGGGCAGGTGGTCATGGCCGAGGCCGTCGGCATCGACAAGGAGAAGCCCAACAAGCCGCTGACTGTCGCTGTGAAAATGCTGAAAGGTTAGTCATCGGCGTGGCTGCAATCCAGGAATTAATGCACGATCTCTGCAGCGACGGCGGTGCCGCTGCGTTTGGTGATTTCCTGAAGGAAATCAGCAGGATTGTGCCTTTTGTGCTTCATTTTTCTCACACATTCACTCGGTCTCTCTACATAATAATCTGCTGAGTTCGTCTGGACTTGTCTTTGTTCTCTCTTATCTGTGTTTTTGTCCTTTTGTGTCTCCGAACTATTCATTACAAGAGAGGCACTTCATCAGTACAAATGGCCCTCTGCGGTGCCGTTCTGATCCGGCTTTACGTTCTCATTCTCTCGCCTCAGATGACGCCACGGATAAAGATTTGTCAGACCTGGTGTCGGAAATGGAGATGATGAAGATGATTGGGAAACACAAAAACATTATCAACCTGCTCGGAGCGTGCACGCAGGACGGTGAGGCTGCGGCGAAGTCTAGATTGTTTTAACGCTGGAATAAACCGTGTCCTGAAAGTGATTCTATTGTCGGTGCTGCCTTCAGGTCCGCTGTACGTCCTGGTGGAATACGCCTCCAAAGGTAACCTGAGGGAGTACCTGCGGGCGAGGCGGCCGCCGGGCATGGACTACTCCTTCGACACCTGCAAAATCCCCGATGAGCAGCTCACTTTCAAAGACCTGGTGTCTTGCGCCTACCAGGTTGCCCGAGGCATGGAGTACCTCGCCTCGCAGAAGGTCAGCCACATACATGCTGTGCTGCTTCAACTTAAATATTATCCCAAAGTAAAGAGAAAGAGAAGGATGCTTTGCTATAGGAAGTTTTGTTTCTTTTGCATGCTAGACGAGGCCAACACACTTTACGTTCAGTGTAGTAAATACCATTTTATTTGCATTTTATGTGCATCCTTTTGAAATCAAATCACGGTAACATTATGGTTGACCCGTTGTAGTGAGGTTTTGGTGTGTTTGAACTGAGTTGTGGGCTAAATATAGAAATAGGAATGTGTCTAAGTGAGGTAAACTGTTTGAGATGGTTCAAAGCATGACAAAATCAAAAAGTAAAGTTCATTAAAGGTTATCAAGAGGTTTTGTAGTTGGGGTAAAGGCAAATATTAGCCATGAGGATCTTTGTGTGGCGATATTCACTCAAGTGCATTGTATTCTGTCGAATGTGCGCTTAAAGTGTTTGTATTTCCTCCCTCCAGTGCATCCACAGAGACCTGGCAGCCAGAAACGTCCTTGTCACGGAGGACAACGTAATGAAGATCGCCGACTTCGGCCTCGCCAGAGACGTGCACAATATAGACTACTACAAAAAGACCACAAACGTGAGTCCCATTCCATCTGCGGGCTTCTCTGTGAGGGAAATAATGCCTGTTTTAAGTTGTGGGACGGGATTGCGTCGGCTACAGCAGAGCATTACGCACTCAGTGGCTCTTCAGTTTCATTCATCTTTTCAATGTCACAGTCAGGTCACAGAAGGAAAGTACAACACAACTCCAAATTGGATTAGTTTTTAATGGGCTAAATATGTGACTGAATGCTTTCATGCTGACAATATGAAGCTGTTTTATTGAAAGCTACTCGTGGCTATGATTGGATTTCAAAAGCTGCATTGAATGTCTGTTTCCTTATTTGACCCGATAGCTGCTGATCTGATCTTTGTCTGTTGCATTAGGTTTAAGTTGCTTCTGTTTAGTCTGAGCAAATACAGTTGTGAGCAAAAGTGCACTTGCCGGTGTCAGTATCTGTCGAGCCAGTCAAACTTTTCCTCTTGAAACAGCACCTTAAGGCTCAACTGTAGTTTGCTGCTGATCACAAGGACAAAGAAAAAAGCCTTCTGGAGGAAAGTTCTGGTCAGATAAAACTAAAATTTAGCTGTTTGACCACAATGACTGGAAATAGGTTTGGGGAAGAAAAGATGAGGCCTTTAACCCCAAGAACACTGAACCCACCATCAAGCATGGTGGTGGCAGCATCATGCTGTGGGGTTGTTTTGCTGCCAGGGGAACTGGTGCTTTACGAAAAGTAAAGGAAGTAAAGTGAAGGAAAACCTAAAACCAACAGCCAGAAGGTTGGATCTTGGATATAGTTGGGTTTTCCAACAAGACAATGAGCCACAACATACACCAAAAATGGTAAAGAGATAGTTAAATCAGGATAGAATTAAGGTTTTAGACTGGTCTTCCCAAAGTCCTGACTTAAACCATCAAGAACCTGTGGACTGTGATGAAGAAACATGTTAGAAAGACAAGTTGAGATGAACTGCACCAATTCTGTTAAAGGAGTGGTCAATGGTACAACCAGAAGCTTGAAAGAAGCTTACCAAAAGCGCCTAACTGAGCTGAAAATGGCCAATATATGTATATCTTGACCCAGCAAGAACCAAAATGGGTTTCAATTGTTCCATTATAGAAAATTAAGAGTTATATGAGTCATTGGAAACTCAATACTATATATACGTGGTCTTTACAAGTGTATGTTAACTTGTATGGTTGTCCTTTAGCGATATTTCCACAGCAGCCACTCGATGAACTTCACCAGTTGACTTTGTCTGTTTGGGTTCATATTTTGCCGTCTGCTGTGTACAGAACGGTTCTGCTGACTTGCGGTTCTGTTGTGTTTCTCTTCTTTCAGGGCCGTCTGCCCGTGAAATGGATGGCTCCGGAGGCTCTGTTCGACCGGGTCTACACGCACCAGAGCGATGTGTGAGTTTGCACAAACCAACCGTCGCATGCCGACCGTCCACTCATGTGTGGCTGCTGTACACCGGAGGAATCTGGGTGCTGAAATATCATGACTGAGCGCGTTAGCATCAAGCGCATGTGAATACAGAATCGCGGCGTTCCCCTCTCCAAACATCTCCCGCTCGCTGTCGACTCCGCCCGCCCGATAATCCCGAGTTTCTTGCGTATCGACGGCTTCGCATTCCTCGGCGCGTTTGTTCTTTAATCTCCCGACGCGACATCAGAGGTGGAAAGAAACACAGCGGTAGCTCCAACGTCCTACCGTTGTTTTGTCAGCGCAAATCCAACCTGCTCCAGGACAGGCGGAGATAAGAGGGTCGGTGGATTTATCTCAAGGTGTTCCCTCGGGCCGTTTTTTTTTTTTTTCTTTCGGTTTCAAAGGATTCGGAGGAGACTTTTACGACCTCTGATTGCTTCCGCGATCGACAGAATGAAAGGCGAGTTCAGGCGAGGAGGTCACAAAGTCAATCTGTCTTGCAGTAGCCGCCTTTTTAAACCGAATTTCACCCCCCCGCCGGTTAAAGCCAGACGCTGTGTCCCCAGCGCAGCCATCCAAGCCAAACACGGGCCCCTGTCAACACTGGCTCGCCGTGTGATTACACTAGACTGGGAACGGGCCGAGGGGAGAATCAGCCCGCTCTGTTATTTCAGCAGGTCTGGATTACAGAGTCGATCCTCCCGCCAAACCTCCTCCTCCTCCTCCCTTTATACAGTAGTCGCTCTGAAGCCAGTTTACTCTCACACGCCCTGCGGGACTTCGACTTTTGACCCGTGATGGTTTTTTGTTTTTTTCCTGTTCAATTAAAACACATTAAAGCGATGAAACAATGAAACACAGCTGAAAATGACACGAAACCTTCGCAGTTCGTGCAGTTAGGTTCGTTTCAACTTCCCAGCTGCAAATGCGACAACATTTGGGAGCCATTTTTATGGGATTATTTCACACCTCTTTTTTGTGCAGAGAAACTGCGCGCCCTTTAAGTAAATTAACATCATCACATCGAGACAAGATGAATTTACTTTTCAAATTCATTCACCAGCCAGTAAAGCTTTCCTCCTCGCTGCCAAAGTCGGCGAGGTGAGGATTTTATTCTGAGCGGCTTCGAAAGGTGTCGGCCTATAAAAGCGGCGGGGAACAAATCGTACCGCACCTTGGCGGTGACGCACTAGAAGCAGAAAAGGTGGATGAAGTGTGAACTGAAACAAGCTGTTGTATAAACATGTGGAGCTCAAACCTGGAGCTGATGGCGCTGACACAGCAATCGCTTTAATTGGAGAAATCCCTACTAATATGCAATTAATTAAACATTGCGCAGCAGATTATGACGCTGGTGGTCTTTGCTAAGCTTGTAATCAGGAGATCAGCTACCATATAGAGGAGAGCAACATGACTGAAAACTTTGCATTTAGCAGCATGTGCAACACAATACATTTGCTGAGACATTTTTTTCTGCAGAAGAAAGAAGAAAAAAAAAGCTCAACAGTGTCTTGACTGCACATTATCTCCAAAAAACTGTATTAAAATGTCTCCAGGATGGAAACCGCACGACAACAGACTAAATAAATCAAGAAGGGAGGCAGAGCTGCATGTGAAAACGGCGACGACTTGCAGAACTGCTGCTAAAATCAGATGTAAGACAATAAAGTCGCGGTCGATTTCTCCAAACCACCTGGCTCGAACGCGAGGTTCTGCCAGATAATCAGCAACTCTTTTGGCAGCAGCGGCAGACGGAAAGCAGAGAGTGTGCTCATTTAAAAATGAATAATAATGGTGCATTTTTATGTGAGCTACAGATCCACCTTGTGGCTGAATTTAATCTTTAAGCAGCATTGTTCTTCTGTCAGTGTGGAGATATTTGACATCTTTCTTTGTGTAGTTTCAGCGGCTTTTCAACCCACGACAGGAAGAAATATTTGGAACAAAACTAGTCAGATTTGAATTAAATATAAAGTCCTGCAACCTTATAGAAACATCAAAACCAAGGCTAGAAGTAGAGAGAACTCAGTAGAAAATGGTTTCTTTGATTATATATTTTACAAAAAAAATAGAATCAGGATGCACAAGACTCTCAGCTGCCACCAATACAGGAAAAACAAATTGTGGCTCTACATACTAGAGATATTTTACTACTTTTTGCTTTGTGTATGCACAGCCTGCAGTTCAGCCGAAAAGTTCCAGATTTGTTGTCCAGTGACTGTTTTTCACAGCTGAGTCACTAAAGGCTTCAGATTTGCGCCGAGGAACGCAGAATTTTTTGTTTTTTACAGAATGTGGGGACTGCACACACTTTATTTTGGGAGAATTTGTAAATCGTCATTTGTACATGGAGAATCCAACTGCTTTTCAAACCCAACGACGGGTTTCGAAGCTCAGAGCTTTGAGGCCGATCGGTGCAGACTGTACACACCGCTGTACAAATGTTACCGACCAGACGCGTGCCAGGAAAATAAAGCTCAAAGCAAATGATAGTTCAGAGGAGAGGCTATGTGAGGACATTCACACCTTTATAATTAGTCGTTAAAAGAGCTGCGATTGAAGTCGTCGCTGCAGGAGTTTGGACGCGCTTTGATTCGCGGCTACGTGCTTTTCCAAGGTCTGAATTCTCCAGAAATCCTGTGCTATGTCTGTGCAGCTGCTATATTCTGCAAGAAAGTGCAAAGCCTTTTAGAAACACCTACAAGAGTGTATGCTGTGCTTGATATGAGGGACGATGCTTACTTATGCATGAAGTGGCCTTTAAATTCTCCCCTCACGTACACAGAACATCTAAATCTCACAAATCCAAACTCATACTTTGCTGCAGGTGCCACTAAAAAATAAATGCTTGCCCTTTGTTCTGATCCTTAAGGTCGTTCACAGGGTGTTCGTGAACCCATTCCAACCCTAAAAACCTGCTTTGTTTACGCCCAGAACAACCTGAGCTTTATTTTCCCCGTGAATGTTGATGTCTCTCTCTCGGCTCAGGCCCTCAGCGTTCGGACCAGCCGGCTCGGCCAGCAGCGGCTGTTTTTTCCGCCCTCCGGACCGGAGCGAGGATAATTAGATTAAACCCGCTGGGCGCTGCAGCGAGAGGGGGCGTCTCATTCTGATTCACTGGACGAACGGCCCAACAATAGTACGGCGGGTTAATAGGCCGCCCATTATCTGATTACCTTCCCTCATTTTTTAGCCATTTAGGAATAAATGCGGCCGCTCGGTCAAGCTGCTGCCACTGAGGGAGAATGAAAGAGAGATGATGGCTTGGTTTGGAGCCGCCGGAGGTTCTGGGTTGGACGGCAGCTGCACTGTAGATACTGTATAATAAGGTTTTCCATTCATCTTCGGCGCGCCACTTTAGGTGACGTTTCGCAGCCAAATTACAAAGCAAATGCACATAAATTTGAAGCTGTTTGCGTCAACAATGTTCTGGATGCTCGTCTGAGAGTTTTCCGTCCACATCAACACAGCAAACGCGTGATTACACCTCTTTTAATTTGCATGCTTAAAGTCGTTTTTTTTTATTTTCCCATCTGAACTCCAAGCACAGTTTTCCCAACAATTTAAAGTCCTGCACCTCTGTGGAAACACAACAACCCTGGCTAGAGGCAGAGGGAGCTCAGACATGTCTTCTGAGCAGGAAAACAAACTGACACTGAGGAAGACGGTGTGGATATGCGGGTGAATAAAAGGAAAGGTGGTCGGTTTGTCTGAACGTGGCTGCAGATAGTTTCCTGCGTGTTTACTTGTGTGCAGTTGCATCGTTCTGGTTTTTTATTTTGCATGAAGGAGCTGCTCTCAGGGCAGTGTTGTTGTTGTGCATTTAAGAGCTGCTGACAAGATGTTTATCAGTCAGTCTGGCTGTCAGTGAACTCCAGGCAGTTTCTAGGCATTTATTTTGTTCTTTTTTTACATTTTTACTCACTGTGAGCTCATTTTTTCACTGTGATATAAAGTCCTGCACTTTTATGGAAACAGCACAGCCAGGAATAGAAGGAGAGAGAAATTAGAAATGTTTTCTGTGCAGTTATAATGCCATAAATCATACAAAATCAATCAAATTTAAGTTTAATTTATTTGATAATCTGTTTTATTTTATTAATCAACGTGTTCAGCATTTTCTGCAAAGGCTGTTACCTTTTTTTTTTCATTTTAAATAGTGACTTTACATACTAAAGATGTTTTTCTACTTTTATTTTTAATTTATTTCCATACTTGTCTATGTAAACACGGCCTGCAGTTCAACCAAACAGTCTCTACATTTTTGTCATGTGACTATCCATTGCAGCTGAGTCACTCGTGGCTTTTTTGTTGCACAAACGTTTGCAGAACTTTTACTTTTTTTACAGATTTTGATTAAAGCAACCCGCTTATTTTTGACGATTTATTTTCTTTTCTTTTTTTTAAACAGGATTTTTTGATTTGGTTGTGTTGGTTACGTCACCAAGGAGTAGTTCAAGGACAGTTATAAAGTTGTAAATCTGGGCATTCTCTCTGTTTTCACAGTTTCTGGCTCTGATAAATGGTGTGATTGTGTCGATTTTTAAAGATAACATCATTTTAAAACCTGCTGGCAGATTTTAGTCTTCTACAAGCTCATGTCTGTCTGTCAGTGCTGCATATGTAGTAGTTTTACTGCCACATCACAGTGTCAGAGCAGCGACACCAA
Organism: Stegastes partitus; assembly: GCF_000690725.1. Taxonomy (NCBI): domain Eukaryota; kingdom Metazoa; phylum Chordata; class Actinopteri; family Pomacentridae; genus Stegastes; species Stegastes partitus. The sequence goes on from NW_007578354.1 coordinate 350,920, forward strand.
TGCAGAGAGAACGTCTCCTTTGAATGGACTAAAGTCAGGCCAGCTTCATCGCAGCATCAAAGATGCTGTCAGGGAGGTTTTTATTGAATTGATGTAATAAACAGCTGCAAATGTGGCTCAAATCGTCCCAGATTAGGCCGAAAATACTCCATGAAAAGACCAAAACCCACAATTAAATCATGTGTTCTGCTCCTGATATTGATCAAATGCACTGTTTACTCTTCTTCAGTAACATTTGCTGAAAAAACCTCAAGTAAGCAGCTGTTTTAGGAAAGTTTGAGAGGTTTTTGTGCAGCGTTTTTATAGGTTTGCATCCAGGATTTGGGCCTGAGAGCCACAGATGAGGTGGTTTTAGTTCCTTAAAGGCATTTGTTGGCTTTAAAAAGTCTAGAATAACACCTCTGTTTGGCTTTAAAACTGGCTTGTCTCTTGAGAACGAAGCGCTGCATCTAATCACTGATTAACACATTGACAGAAATCATTATTCGGCTCACTTCTGTGCCCGTTTTATTCCTTTCGTGTCTTTTATTTCTTGCTTGGGGGAAGAGATGTTGATTTTCACCAGGATTGACCAGCTGTCTGAGACAATAACAATCTGGAATAGATTTTTAAATTGGGTGCAGTTAACACTATTTAAGATCAATATTCGCCCCCGAACAGATCGATCGGTTTCTGGACGAAGGGAGCTTCCTTCTGAGTTGCTGCTGTTCGACCTGCGATGTGTTTTCAGCGTGTTTTGTGTCTCTGTGCGTTCAGGTGGTCTTACGGGGTTTTGCTGTGGGAGATCTTCACCCTGGGAGGTTCGCCGTACCCGGGAATCCCAGTGGAGGAGCTCTTTAAGCTGCTGAAGGAGGGACATCGGATGGACAAACCTGCCAACTGCACCCATGAACTGTAGGTGTCCGGTTAAATCAGAGTTCAGTGTGTTAGCAGGAAGTTTAAAACAACTAAAATACAGCAAATATACGATTAAATCAACTGTTTTTGGTTACAAATCACAGAAAATGTTTAAAAAATCAACTTTAATCTGCACTAAGGGAGTTCTGTCTGATGTTATTCTGAATATTTTTGTAAATGTAGTTTTATTTTTTTATATATTTTGGAGTGTTTTTATGCACATGTGTATATATATTTTTAAATAGTCTTTCTAACTAACCGTACATCAGCTCTGTGTGAGTTCTGTGTGTTTTTAATATGAAAACTGCTGCTGCAAGATCAAAATCTGAGAATATTTGCTGTGAATATGTCATTTTTATCCAATGAGACGCAGTTAAACCGAACCGTGCCGTTTGGTTTCCAGGTACATGATCATGAGGGAGTGCTGGCACGCCGTGCCGTCGCAGAGGCCGACCTTCAGGCAGCTGGTGGAAGATCACGACCGGGTTTTATCAATGACCTCCACCGATGTGAGTCTCCCTCCACAGCTGCCGTTCAGCACGATAACGGGGATAAAAGCAGGAAAACTACAGCGTTTACGGTTTAGTTTCACCTTGGATCAGTGCAACGTGTTGCTAAAAACACAAGTTCAGATCAACAGCCAAAGAAATCAAGCGTTTAGTTCATCACCTCGACCTGTGTTTCTCATTAACATTTAAGAAATACTTAAACAATGTAGGAAATCCAACCTGTCTATGGGTGTTTTTTACTCACTGTGGGCTCATTTTTAAACACAATATAAAGTCGATTGTTGTTGAGTCATTCTCAGTTGCAATGCTGACAGGAGAGTTTTTAGGTTTTTACACGCTTTGGTTCGATAAACTGCTTGTTTTTGGCATTTTTTTAAAAAAATGAGGCATGGAAAATAAAGCGTTTTTACTGAAATATCATGATTTTAAGCTTAAATTTGGTTAATTAAAGCTTGAATAGTTACACATGAATAGTTCAAGGACCATCAGAGAGTTTAAAACTCAGTTATTCTTTTTGCTTTAACTCTTTATGATTCTGATAAGTGGTGTAAATTTGAGTTTTTAAGTTTGGAAGATTGAAATTCAACTACCAAACAGAGTTTAAAGCCTATTTCAGCTGTTTATCTGTGTTATTATGGTAGAAATAAAGGTGACACTAAAGGAAACTGTGACAAACAGCAGGGGTGTGACGTCTAACCTCGGTCTAACCTGCCCTGACAGGAGTACCTGGACCTGTCGGTGCCCTTCGAGCAGTACTCGCCCACCTGTCAGGACTCCAACAGCACCTGCTCCTCGGGGGACGACTCGGTGTTCGCCCACGACCCGCTGCCCGAGGAGCCCTGTCTTCCCAAACAGCTGCCCAGCAACGGGGCGATTCGGACGTAGAGCCGCCGGAGGGACGCTGACGGATCGACCTCTGAGCGACTCGAGCACCGCCGCCGCCACACCCGGACAAACTCAGCATGCAATACTTCCTTCAGCTCCTCGACTCGTCTTAAACTCTCCCCTCAAAGACTCCTTAAACGTTGAAGGATTATTTTTTTGTTCTCCTTTTCAGAAAAAATTCTATTTTTGTACTCGGGCCAGTCTTTTGTTACGGACAATCTGTGGGGTGAAACCATTCCGTGCCTACTGGGATTTTAAAAAACAAAAACCTCCTGACTGAATGAAACAAGGATGTAAAGGGGGAGGAAATGAAGGGCATTGATGATGAGCGACTGATTGGCGATCCAGTAGGCGGGCGACTTTTTTGTTTGTTTTTTAAATCCTCGGAGCCCTGAAAGTTCGCGAGAAAAACCAACCAGCAGACGCCAGAATCGACTCGATGACGGGACTCATTCTTCCAAGACAGGATGGCGTGTTTTTACTCCCGCGTGTTTGTATCGTCGCATTTTAGCATCCGGCTTTTTGTGATAATCATGGAACAGATTCCTCATCGCGTGAGGCGACGCTTCAGGGCCGTTCAGTAATAAGAACAGTGAGATTCGGAGGTTGTTTTTTTTTTAATGTATCTAGAAAGTGATTTATTGTAAATATATAAATGCAAATATGTATGATATTGCTGTCCACAGCCATGTACTTAAAAGACAAAAAACTACATTTTTTTTTTAAGATATTTGTTTTAGGATGGAAGCGTCGCAGTCTAGAAGACACTGTCATGATGTGTAAAACATTTAATCAGAAAAAAGGTTTATTTGAATAATTAACGTGTATATTTGTAAAGATATTTATAGACTTAACATGTGGTTCTTAAGTTCGAAAGGTCTAGTTTAGGATTTTAGTACTGTACGCAAAGATTTTTATTTCTTTTTTTTGTTGTTGTTTTGTTTTTTTTGGTAACTTATTTTACAACCGTTATTTTCACAACTCCTCTGGTTTTTCGATCCATCTTTTTATTATTGGTTTGTTTACAGTTTAAAACAAAAAAAAACAAAAGAGAGAGAGAGAATAAGAATGTACGACAGGCGATTTACGATTGGAGTTCAAATTCTGGTGTGGAATAAGTTTGCAATACGATGGCAACGGTTAGCTCTTGCTGGGCAAGAAAACGCAGCGCTTCAAGATACCAGAGAGACCTTCTAGTGCGACTGAAGTACTTTAACGCGTGTTGAACGTCACGAACAACGACTAGCTGTGAATCAGGAGAAGCCTTCAGGGAACCTCGGCAGCGTTTTTAAGGAAAAATCCTCCTATTTTGACTGTTTTCCAACGTTTTCGAATAATAGAAAAGTTAGTGAATGAGCCATTTCAGGTAGATTTTAATGGTGAACTACAGTTCCCAGCATGCCTTTCTGCACTTATCAGCTATAATGTGCTCGTGGCATTAAGAAAAATGTGAAAATATGCTAAAGAACAAGTGGTTTTAATGGCTAAAGAACAAACTAAGAACATTTTAAAATGCATTTCTCTATTGCCCCAAACTTGCTCCATGTTTTTGCCGCAATGCATTCTGGGCTTTGGAGTCCAGTTAGAACGCAGAACTTGCTCTTCTGGCCACTTTAAGGATGGATCTACACTGTAAAAAGAAAAGAAGAAGTCGATGTTTTTAACCGTTTTTAACTGTAATCATGTGAAAAATGATCTGTTGGTTGACAGATTTTCTCTGTTTTGTTGAATTATAGATAATAATTCATAAATTCACAGGAAAAAAAGTATTAATTAACATGTTAACTGTAAAAACAAAATTTTAAACAAAGTCTACATCAAAAATCTGTATTTTTACAGCAGTTGACTGTAAAATTAGACTATTTTTGACTTAATTTAACCAGAAAAAAATTATTTCACAGTTGTTTTCCACTTTTTTTGGAAGAAAAGTATGTATATTTCGGACAGAAAACTTGTGAATTTTTTTTAAAAACTGAATTATTATATTACTCGTAAAATCCCATTAAAAAAGTATTAATTTACAGATAAACTATAAAAAATATTCACAACAAAAATGTGTGTTTTTAACGTTTGACCATGAAATCACACAACTTTTACTGTACTTCAGCTAAAACTATCATTATTTACAGATTTTTGCCGTTATTTTGTACTATTTTTAAAGTTTTTAAACATTACCGTATTCCAACATTTTTTTTTAATATCATTTTTGTCACACTTTTCAGTTTATTTACTTTTTTTTTTTTTTTGCAGTGTAGAAATAAGCTCTTGCTCTTTAATTCTGAACCGAAAAATCTGATTTAAAAAAACTCACAAAAAGCACCCAGTTGCTCCACTTAAACCTCCAGCAGCTGCTTTTCTTTTTCCTCTCTTTAAATTAAACAGTTAAAGGTGGATTTTTTCTTAAAAGCGCTTCTGAAGGCTTCGGTCTCTAAACTCTTAAAGGTCACAGGGTCGACGCGAACGGACGAAACGTGCTCGAGCGACACACCGAGCACTTGCACTCACAGACGTACAATAAAAATAAATTTAAAAAAAAAAAACATCAGCTGGAAGGCAGAAATGTAAAAGCTGTTTGTGCTTGAGTGAAACAAAAAAAAAAACAAAAAAAACAAAAAGAAACCTGCCCGGATGCTTGAGATGTTATCGCTGCTCTTATAGTATTAATACTGAAAATGAAGGCAAAGCTGCGCGACTCACACGTCAAACGGCGAAAAAAGAAAATATATATACAGTTTATATATAAATATATATAAATATATCGGTTTGTTAAAAGGAGACTCTGAAGTGTGCGGTGGGTTCAAGTTTGCTGAGAAAAAAAAAAGTGCCAAATTAGTCTTATTTGAGTTCTCCAGATATCCGGACGCTGCACTGTTCAATGTAGGTGTGCAGCAAAGGATCATGGGATTTGCCAAATGGATTATCTCCACCTTTTACTTTTTGTTTTTTATGACATGCAGTCGTCTCTCTAGCTGACTCCCCAAATAAATAACAACAAAAATGTTTACAGAGTCTGTTTTTTTAAAAGTCGCAAAAAGGGAAGAAAAAAAAAACAATATTAACGTTCAGAAAGTCATTCGCTGCTAAATGATGATAAAATCCGTTTGGTTCCTCTGCAACGGCCTTAACTGAGAAATCACTTAACAAAATCACCGCCCTGCTGTTTAAAGTACTTAAACGTGTGACGATTTGTGTTTCAATCTGTTGCTACGCTGGTGGATTTTTAATTAGCGGTTTATGTGCAGAATCAAGGCCTTTGGAAAGTAAACAAAAATATAAATAAAGTTATTGGAGGTTTTTTAAGTTACAGTTTTGGCCCCAAAATCTAACAAAGTGCCTGGAGGGTCATTTATAGCGAACAGCAAAAGGAGATCAGATCATCTTTGAATGTATAATTGTAAAGAAAGAAAAAAAGCATTTAGATTCTAGAAGCAGGTTATGCAAATTTTAGCCTGATTTTATTTTTTTTTTTTAAAGTGAACAAAACAGACGAAAAAGAAAAAAAAAAAGAAGAGGCACTTCTGCAAAAGGTTGGATGGATCTAATGAAACGGATGCTGTTTTGGTTTTATTTATTCTTCCATGCTGGGTAAAAGCTTTCCCTATGGTGAGAGTGTTTTTACTCAGAGCTGTCTGCTTTTTTTTTTTTTCAGTGTTTTTCATTTAAGAGCCAGAAGAAGAAGAAGAAGAAAATGATGATGATGATGATGATGATGATGATGATGATGATGATGATGATGTAGAGTAGTAATCTGACTAGATGCGCTTTGCTCCTGGCATAGTTTATCCTCTTATTATTTTATTTTATTTGCTGTCTCCTTGTCCAGCTCTCCCCGTCTCTCTCTCTGTTGTTCTGTCTTGTTGTTTTTAACATGTGGCAGCAGCAAAAGTTGACATTTTATTTTGAAAATCCTGACTTTTGATCATTTCTTCTGAATTAAATAACACATTTAAGTGAAGAGGTTCGGTTCTGAGGCTGTTTTCACTGTCGCAGAAATTTTAAAAAATCAACACTGATTTATTTGCAAAAAAAAAAAAAGCAAGTTGCGTTAAAAACAACAAAGCTATTTAAGAGTGTTTTCTTAGCTGGATATATTTAAGAGGAGGGCTTCTTACTGTATGTACAGTTGACCTGGAACCAGCTGTGGTCGGATTCGTTTATTTATTCTGTGTTTTATTCGCCCTCCGGATAATCAGGATCCAGATCTTTCCCTCCAGATTTATCAAAAATTATTCTTTTTTTGCATATTATATTTAATTTCCTGCTCGACTCTACTTCTCATTGACTCTAACCGGTCGGTCCTGATTAATTTACAGCTTGACCTGTAGCTTTTACGCGGCTGTTTTCCTTTTTTGCATTCCACATCCGGCTTGTTGCAGCAACAGCGAGACAGAAACCCCAGTTTTTCTTTTAATTTATTTTTCTTCCCTCTGTGCTCTAACATAGAAAGGTGGAACTAACCATTTGGCATTATGTGACTTTTGTTTGTGTTTTTGTTTGTAATTCATAGCTTGTTTGTTGCGATGTTTTTGATCATGATGAATCCTCTGTAACATTCCACCACAACAACAACAACAACAACAACAACAACAGCCCCTCTGGGCAAACTCCTCCCGCTGGGATTCGAAAGAGAAAAAAAAAACGCAACAAAAAAACCCCGACTATTTCACGACTTTCTCTTCCTCTACGTCTCTCTCTCAGTCTCTCTCTTTCTCTCTGTGCCTGACAAACTATGCCTGTCAACAAAAGGTTTTCAATAAACATGTTATAATAGCGATTGCTGTCGGCCCCGTCTCTGTCACTTTGCAGCGCAGATGTTCTCCTGTGGCAAAAAAAAACTGATCTGCATGATTCAGGGTGAATGAATCAGAAGCTTTGGAAGGTATGGTAATGAGCTGAAACCAAAATACCACACGGAAAACAGTGAAATAAGAC